>NC_081552.1:259224369-259256869 GCF_963082655.1 Stomoxys calcitrans | reverse complement strand
TTAACTAGCGTGCATCAAAAAGACGTATCTGTGCCAAATTTCAGCTCAATATTTAAATTTTTGAAGGCTTTAGAGTGATTACAACAGACGGACGGACGGACGAACGGACGGACGGACATGGCTAGATCGACATAAAATGTCACCACGATCAAGAACACATATACTTTAAGGGGTCTCAGACGAATATTTCGAGCAGTTACAAACAGAATGACGAAATTAGTATACCCCCACCCTATGGTGGAGGGTATAAAAACACCATGCGAAATATTGAGCCCAATCGGATGACAGTTGACAATTCTAGGGGCTCAAGAAGTCAAATAGGGAGGCCGGTTTATATGGGTTGCCCAAAAAGTAATTGCGGATTTTTCATATAGTCGGCGTTGACAAATTTTTTCACAGCTTGTGACTCTGTAATTGCATTCTTTCTTCTGTCAGTTATCAGCTGTTACTTTTAGCTAGCTTTAGAAAAGAAGTGCAAAAAAAAAAATATGTGATTAAAGTTCATTCTAAGCTTTATTACAAATGCATTTACTTTCTTTTAAAAAATCCGCAATTACTTTTTGGGCAACCCAATAATTTGGGTTATAGACCAGTTTTGAATTGGCACAGTTATTGGAAGTCGTAACAGAACACTTCGTGCAAAAACGCCAGATCGGACAAAAATTGCAACTTGTAAGGGCTAAAGTCCAATAGGGAGACCAGATTATATATGGGAGATATATCTAAATGAGAAACGATATGGGCCATTTGCAATCCCCAACGACCTACATCAACAAGAATCCTCTGTGCAAATATTATATGGATATATTGGGTTGCCCAAAAAGTAATTGCGGATTTTTCATATAGTCGGCGTTGACAAATTTTTTCACAGCTTGTGACTCTGTAATTGCATTTTTTCTTCTGTCAGTTATCATCGGTTGCTTTTAGCTTGCTTTAGAAAAAAAAGTGTAAAAGAAGTATATTTGATTAAAGTTCATTCTAAGCTTTATTAAAACTGCATTTCCTTTTTTTAAAAAATCCGCAATTACTTTTTGGGCAACCCATATTATTCCATAACCCAATCTTCACCATTTGAGAATTTAAATCTTAAACAACTACTCCGGTTATTTGTTGCCGTATATATTTCATTTGCTAATACCCAACACTCATCACGGCCTGTTTAGGGACTTTGAAAACTATAACGAATTGCTAAGTAGATTGAAACCACCAAATACTTGAGCAATGTTTCTCATCCTCTCCGCACTTCCTTCCCACTCCACCCACATCAATTATCCTGGCTCGAGTTTCTAGTTAACATTCCGTTTGTCTCGTGAAAGCGCAGTGTAGAATGCTGCCAACAAATGTTAATCATTTAATTTAGAAAATTCCATACAGCCGTAACAATTCACTTGTCTACGGAAAAATTAACACCGTAACACACAATATACGTAACCGCTTCCCCCCCCCCCTGCCAAACCCTCAACAACAATCGAGCAAGGACACAGGCAACAACCCTTTGGCCAGGGCACACGGTTTGGTAGAGGCAGCACTGCTGCTGGTTAACCCCTTCGTTGTGTTCTTAGTCACCCAATGCCAGTGCGTCGTCATCATCGTTATTTCCTTGTTATGAGAGTTGGGTTCAGTGGAATTCCCTCGCGTTCCTCGAGGCTATGTTCATTAAAATAAATTTAAATAAAATGTGTGGCAACCCATAAAAATGAATGTTGCTGCTATTGTTGTTGTTGCTGTTGTAGTCAGCGACAACGTTTTCTGTTGTTGTTCCATTGAGCCTTTGAGCTTAGTTTTTCGAAAATGAATGTCTTCATTTAAAAGCGATTAAAGCGCCCAAGTTTATTTTACACCACAAACAACGCTGGGCCGCCACCATCAACTGTTCGCTTGTTCTGCCGCTTTTGTCCTTTAAAACTTTTGCTAAAAACTTTGACGAGGATTATGAATGTCTGATTGTGTCTAACGCTTTGAGGTTTTGAATTTCAAATGAAATGGACTGGAATGAAGTCCCCATGGTATACCTCAAGTTTGAGTGTCAAAGGTGGCATGGAGAGTGGAGTTTGGGTGGGAGTGAGAGTGAGTGTAGTCGCTGTCGACGCCAAGTTTGTCAATTTTCTAAGCTAATGCTTGAAGGATGAACTTTCCCTCTTGGAATGTGGTCAATAACCTGGTGTATTGATTGAGGCTTAATAATGAAGATAATCATGACATTTTATTTAAAAACAAATAAAAAGGTGTTGAGTTCGGCCGGGCCCAAATTTGAATAACCACCACCTCGGGTATATATGTTAACCACCTTTCGTCCAAATCCGGTGAAAAATTCATACCTTATGCCCCATAGCTGCTATATAGACTTATGATCCGATTTGGACCAAATACTAATCGGTACAAGTCATTGTTCAATTGTGTATAACAAAATATTGGTCTTTTCAGCAGCTATATTTAAAAATTAGCCTATCTGAACCATATACGACACGAATGACGAAAAGCCTAATATAAGTCACTTTGTCAAATCTCAGTGAAATCGGCTTATATATGCGCCTTTTATGGGGCCAAGACTTTAAATCGAGATATCGGCCTATATGGCAGCTATATCCAAATCTGGACCGATCTGGGCCACATTGATGAAGGATGTCAAAGGGTCTAAGACAACTCACTATCCCAAATTTCAACAAAATCGGATAATAAATGTTGCTTTTATGGGAATAATACCCTAATTCGGAGGATCGGTCTATATGGCAGCTATATCCCAATCTGGACCGATCTGGGCCAAATTGATGAAGGATGTCGAAGGGCCTAATACAACTCACTGTCCCAAATTTCAACAAAATCGGATAATAAATGTGGCTTTTATGGACCTAAGACCCTAAATAGGAGGATCGGTCTATATGGCAGCTATATCCAAATCAGGACCCATCTGGGCCAAATTGACGAAGGAAGTCGAAGGGTCTTACACAGCTCACTGTCTTAAATTTCAGCAAATTCTGATAATAAATGTGGCTTTTATGGGCCTGAGAACCTAAATCGGCGGATCGGTCTATATGGCAGCTATATCCAAATCTGCACCGATCTGGGCCAAATTGACGAAGGTAGTTGAAGGGCCTAACATAACTCACTGCCCTAAATTTCAACAAAATTGGATAATAAATGTGGCTTTTATGGGCCTAAGACTCTAAATTGGAGAATCGGTCTATATGGCAGCTATATCCAAATCTGGACCGATCTGGGCCAAATTGACGAAGGATGTCGAAGGGCCTAACACAACTCACTGTCTCAATTTTCGGCAACATTGGACAATAAATGCGCCTTTTATGGGCCCAGAGCCTTAAATCGAGAGATCGGCCTATATGGCAGCTATATCCAAATCTGGACCGATCTGGGCCACATTGATGAAGGATGTCAAAGGGTCTAAGACAACTCACTATCCCAAATTTCAACAAAATCGGATAATAAATGGTTGGCTTTTGTGGTTGACTTTTGTGGGCCTAAGACCCTAAATCGAAGGATCGGTCTATATGGCAGCTATAGCTAAATCTGGACCGATATGGCCCAAATTGAAGAATGATGTCAAGCGCAACTCACTGTTCGAAATTTCAGAAAAATCTGATAATAAATGTGGCTTTTATGGGCCTATGACCCTAATCGGCGGATCGGTCTATATGGCAGCTATATCCAAATCTGGACCGATCTGGGCCAAATTAATGAATGATGTTGAAGGGCGTAACACAACTTAGTGTCACAAATTTCAGCAAAATCGGATAATAAATGTGACTTTTATGGGCCTAAGACCCTCAATCGGCGTATCGGTCTATATGGGGGCTATATCAAGATATAGTCCGATGTAGCCCATCTTCGAACTTAACCTGCTTATGAAAAAAAAAAGAATCTGTGCAAAGTTTCAGTTCAATATCTCTATTTTTGAAGACTGAAGTGTGATTTTAACAGACAGGCGGACGGACACATCTAGATCGTCTTAGATTTTTACGCTGATCAAGAATATATATACTTTATAGTGTCGGAACTGGATATTTCCATGTGTTGCAAACGCAATGACAAAATGAATATACCCCCATCCTTCGGTGGTGGGTATGAAAACGAGGTCTAAACCGAGTACCTTGAAATTTTCACTGATTGTGTAGGTTGATTTGGAAGAAAACATAGGCTATATAATTTTTGGGTATCGGAAGAGGGGCGAACCCTTCCCCTTACCCCAAAAGTACTACCCAAAAATAAAAGTGGACCGGTCGGGACAATATGGGATTCAAATGAAAGGTATTCAGGAGTAGAGTACGAGTTTCATAATAAAAGTTGGATCCAAGTACCGAGGGGGGGCCGCCCCAGCCCCAAAACCCCTTAAAATAGGTTTATTAGACGATCATGCCAATATGGGACTCAAATGAAAGGAATTCAGGAGTAGATTTAAAATCTGGCATACAAAATCAGATCGAGGTATAGGGGGTCACGACACCTCTCAAAATCGCCATTAGACCCATTATGCCTGTATGATACTTGGCTGAACCGATTTTCTTAAAATTTTCATAGATTGTGTACGTTTGTCTGGAAGGAAACATAGGCTATATAATTTTTAGATATCGGGTGGAGGCTGACCCTTCCGCTTACCCCAAAAACGCCATCCATATCCGAAAGTAGTCCGATGGGCAAAATAAGGTAATGAAGGGTATTGGAGAGCAGAAAACGAATATGGTATTAAAATTTGGGTCCAAGTTCCCAGCGGGACCCTAAGGAAGAACATTACTACCAGGAACCTGCCCGCAGTGTCATGCATGGCATTGTATCTCGTTAATGTCGCCAACATTAAGAGGGGATAAACACAGCTTTGTTCGATGTTCTCGCCAGGATTCGAACGCGCTCAGCGTCATAGGCTACAATGGCACGAATTCGATATCCGCATCAGGCCAAAGTGTCCCCACCCTAAATAGATATTAGATGGCGCAGCGGAGCGGGCACGGTTCGGTTAGTCTCACGGTAAAGCTTAGATATCTGCGCAAAAATATCTCATTGGCAAGCATTACAAAGTTTAGTTATTGTCTTATAACCAAATGACACCGTCGCTGGGTCCCTTCCTAAACCCCTTAGCGACAACAATTTTCCAGAAATAATTGGAATATTTGTACCCTACTGTGGTACAGGGTATTATAACTTAGTGAATTAGTTTGTAACACCCAAAAGGATAAGAGTTAGACCCATCGATCAGTATACTGATTGACTCAGAATCACTTTCTGATTCGATTTAGCTCTGTCCGTCTGTCTGTCTGTCTGACCGTCCGTCCATGTTAATTTGTGTACAAAGTACAGGTCGCAGTTTTCATCCGATCGTCTTAAAATATGGTACAGGCATATTCTTCGGCCTAGAGACGCAGCCTATTGAAATTGGAAAAAATCGGTTCAGATCTGCATATAGCTCCCATATATATATTCGTCCGATTTTCAGTAATAATGCAATAAAAAGGTCATTTGTTAATCGATTCTCTCGAAATTTAGCAGAAAGGATTTCTTTACGACTCTCGACATTACTGGTGAATTTCATGGAAATCGGTTCAGATTTAGATATAGCTCTAATATATATATATCGACCGATTTTCACTCCCAGAGCCACTGCAAGCACATTTATTGACCAATCTTGCCAAAATATTGCACAACGCTTTCCTCGACAACTACCACAATATAAATAGAGTGTGGTCAAAATCGGTTTAGATTTAGATATAGCTCCCATATATATGTTCGTCCGATTTTCAGTAATAATGCAATAAAATGGTCATGTGTTAACCGATTCTTCCGAAATTTGAAAGGAAGGATTTTTCAACGACTCTTGACATTACTGGTGAATTTCATGGAAATCGGTACAGATTTAGATATAGCTCCCATATATATGTTCGTCCGATTTTCAGTAATAATGCATTAAAATGGTCATTTGTAAACCGATTTTCTCGAAATTTGGCAGGAGGGATTTTCTCTTGACTTTCAATATTACTGGTGAATTTCATGGAAATCGGTTCAGATTTAAATATAGCTCCCATATATATGTTCGTCCGATTTTCAGTAATAATGCATTAAAATGGTCATTTGTAAACCGATTTTCTCGATTTTTTTGACAGGAAGGATTTTCTCTTGACTCCCAATATTACTGGTGAATTTCATAGAAATCGGTTCAGATTTAGATATAGCTCTCATAAATATACATCGCCCGATTTTCACTCCCAGAGCCACTGCAAGCACATTTATTGACCAATCTTGCCAAAATTTTGCAAAACGTTTTCCTCGACGACTGCCAAAGTATCTGAGGAGTTTACTGGAAATCGGTTCAGATTTAGGTATAGCTATCATATATATGTTCGTCCGATTTTGAGAAATATTGCAAAAAGTGCTCATTTGTAAACCGATTTTCTCGAAATTTTGCAGAAAGGATTTTCTTATGACTCTCAATATAACTGGTGAATTTTATAGAAATCGGCCCAGATTTAGATATAGCTGTCATATATGTATTGTGTTGCCCAAAAAGTAATTGCGGATTTTTCATATAGTCGGCATTGACAATTTTTTCACAGCTTGTGACTCTGTAATTGCATTCTTTCTTCTGTCAGTTATCAGCTGTTACTTTTAGCTTTCTTTAGAAAAATTGTAAAAAAGTATATTTGATTAAAGTTCATTCTAAGTTTTATTAAAAATGCATTTACTTTCTTTTAAAAAATCCGCAATTACTTTTTGGGCAACCCAATATATGGCCAGATTTTCAAAGTCAAAGATTTTTGAAGTTCTACCTCTTAAATTTCTCCCAAATAGATGGCTTAAATTTTCTGGATATTTCATGCAACATTTTGGTATTATCGCACAGCATGCGGTTTTGAGTTAAAACCAGCTCTCCGATTTCATTTAAAACATAAAGCAAGGGCCCATTATCCGACTCGTTATCGTTTAGAGATATGTTTTCAGCTAATTTTAGACCCACTTGGGTGGCTATAGAAGCCATAACTACATCATCGGTTTGACTGCATTTCTGTGTAGTGCTGTTCTCACATTGTAATCCAATATTTGCCGATTCATGGTATTCGGTTTGACTTGATTTTGAAGAAAAATTCACATCAATTGGATCGGTTTGTTCTGCAGTTGTTTTCAGTGAAATCCTTTCAGTTTCTGTAGCAACGTTTTTGAATTGGACTTTTTGTATGGCTATGGTCTGAAGTGCTGTGCTGATTACTTTTGCTTTATTATCAATATTAATTCTTTCAACCTCACTTCTTTGTAAAACTATTTTCCTATATTGGCTTATCCCATCATCGTCATTCTCTACTGAGGCTTGTTTGATATTCGCTTTGCTGGAATTTTGTTTCAATTTTCTCTCATTGCTTAGTTTTATCGAATGGTGATATCGTTTGATATGCTGTCGCAAAGTTGTTTGTCGCCTCTTCAATGTTCTTCTTATTTTAGTAATTTTTAGGAATTTTCCTATAACTACGAAATGAATACTGAAACTACAATACATGAACAATGATTATAAATTGATTGTAAACTAAGAAAAGAAGTGGCTTACCAAACTTCTCGCAAGAAAAAACGACGGCAACCAACAATGGGTTCTGTAGAAGAAAGTCCTTTGAGTAACAGTTCCCTGATATCCATTGCAATAATTAAAAAAAATATAATATGACAGTTGGATTTTTTTTTTTGCCTAGAAACTCATTTTTCTGTGAAACTATATAACTCAACAAGTGTATAAAAATTTCCAAACGAAATAATAACAAGTAAAAAGGCGTAAAAAGGCGTTCGGCCCGAACTTTGGATACCCACCACCTCGGGTATATATCTTAACCACCTTTCGTCAAAGTCCGGTGAAAAATGCATACCTTATGCCCCATAGCAGCTATATAGATATATGATCCGATTTAGACCAAATACTTATAAGTACAAGTCATTGTTCAATTGCGCCTTTTAAGGGGCCAAAACTTTAAATCGAGATATCGGTCTATATGAGAGCTATATCCAAATATAGACAGATTTGGGCAAAGTTTTAGAAAAATGTCGAAGAGCCTAACACAACTCACTGTCCCAATTTTGGGCGACATCGGACAATAAATGTGCCTCTTATGGGCCCAAAACTTGAAATCGAGAGATCGGTCTATATGGCAGCCATATTCAAATCTAGACCGATCTAGACCATATTGAAAAAGGATGTCGAAGGTCTTAATCTAACTCACTGTCTCAAATTTCCGCGACATTGGGCAATAAATGCCCCTTTTATGGGCCCAAAACCTTAAATCGAGAGATCGGTCTATATGGCAGCTATATCCAAATCTGGACAGATCAGGGCCAAATGGAAGGATGATGTCGAAGGCCCTAAGGCAACTTACTGTCCCAAATTTCAGCAAAATCGGATAATAAATGTGTCTTTTATGGACCCAAAACCTTAAGTCGATAGATCGGTCTATATGGCAGCTATATCCAAATCTGGACCGATCTGAGCCAAACAGAATTAGAATATCGAATGACCGAACACAACCCACTGTCCAAAATTTTAGCAAAATCGGATAATAAATGTGGCTTTTATGGGCGAAAGACCTTAAATCGAGAGATCGGTCTATATGGCAGTTATATCCAAATCTGAACCGATCTGGGCCAAACTAAAATGGGATGTCGACAGACCTAACACAACGCACTGTCCCAAATTTCAGCAAAATCGGATAATAAATGTGCCTTTTATGGCCCCAAAACCTTAAATCGAGAGATCGGTCTATATGGCAGCTATATCCAAATCTAAACCAATCTGAGCCAAATTGAAGAAGAATGTCGAAGGGCCTAACACAACTCACCTTCCCAAATTTTGGCAAAATCAGACAGTAAATGCGCTTTTTATGGGCCCAGAGCCTTAAATCGAGAGATCGGTCTATATAGCAGCTATATCCAAACCTAAACCGATCTGGGCCAAATTGACGAAGGAAGTCGAAGGGCCTAAGACAACTCACTGACTTAAATTTCAGCAACAACTGTGCCAAAAGTGTGGGTCAAATCGGTCAATAACCTGATATAGCTGCCATATAAACCGATCTTGTGTCTTGACTTCTTCAGCCTCTAGAGGGCGCAATTCTTATTCGATTGTAATGAAATGTTGCATGACGTGTTTTGTTATGATATTCAACAAGTGTGCCAAGTATGTCCGTCCGTCCGACTGTCTGACGAAAGCACGCAAACTTTTGATTGAGTAAAGCTAGCCACTTGAAATTCTTCTTATTAGTGTAGGTCGGTTGGGATTGTAAATGGGCCACATCGGTCTATGTTATGATATAGCTGCCATATATACCGATCTTGGATCTTGACTTCTTGAGCCTCTAGAGGGCGCAATTCTCATACGATTTGGCTGAAAATTTGCTTGAGGTATTTTATTATGACTTTTAATAACTCTGCTAAGTATGGCGCAAATCGGCTTGTAACCTGATATAGCTGCCATATAAACCGATCTGGGATCTTGACTTCTTGAGCCTCTAGGGGGCGCAATTCTCATACGATTTGGAAGAAACTTTGTACAACGGCTTCTCTCATGACCTTCAACAAACGTGTCTAATATGGTCTGAATCGATCAATAGCTTGATACAGCTCCCATATAAACCCATCTCCCGATTTTGTTTCTTGAGCCCCTACAAGGCGCAATTCTTATTCGAATGAACCGAAATATTACACAATGACTTCTACAATGTTCAGAATTCATTTATGGTCCGAATCGACCTATAACTTGATATAGCTTCAATAGCATAACAGTTCTTATTCAATATTCTTTGTTTGCCTAAAAAGAGATACCGCGCATAGAACTCAATAAATGCGATCTATGGTGGAGGGTATATAAGATTCGGCCCGGCCGAACTTAGCACGCTCTTGCTTGTTTTATTCTATCCAAGTAAAGGTAAGTCTCTGCCCGAGAATACAATCTTCATTTTAAATCCTTGATTCACCAGCTCTATGCCTTCATTATGCAATGGAGCCTAGCATACTCGTATTTGGCGTCTCCCTTGCCTGTTCGTAACTAGAACACACTTTGATTATCATAACATTTGGTGCAATCACTTGAAACACTTGTAACAATTTCATTTTGTTGCTGTACAAATGTTTGCCTACGCCAAAGTCAATTTATTAATTGCAACCATTTAAGCATTTAGCCCTACATTGATTAACATACGCTAATAATGTTGGGCATGCTGCATCAGCGATTTCTAACCACCACACACACGCACAACCAGCTCAAAGTCAAGCACTATTTATTCAACCTCCCCTACTTGGGCAATTCCTATCTGCACTCCTTGCTTCATTCCAATGGAATGAAAGCAAAACTACAGCGGGTGCAGTTAAATTAAACTCCAGTTAAGTCATATTTCGAGAGAACGCTAAATGCGTTCTATGCTAAACGCTCGAACAAAGTCGATGACAAATTGCCAACACGTTACGCTTAGTTGGCAAACTTGAAGGAAGATGGTACCGTCTAAGTCTGCAGCCCACTTGTCCCATTGCATGCCGAGGATAATTCAGGAAAACAAAAGCGACAAAAACATCCCTGCTGCAAGGAAGTTAACTACTTTGCATGTGTAAGTCATGGCAAGGCAATAAAACAATGATTGTGTTGCTAGAGTTCCCCAGAAACAACAAAGGCGACAAAGCAATTGCTGAACAAAAGTTCATAGCCAAAAACACACAGCACGCTGGTGCTTGTTAGCATGAAAGACAAAAGGATATGCCAGTGCTGTAGACGGCAAAACACCCCGAATGACAGAGAAAATTAAGCAACGACAGACAAGACTAACACCAACATCAGTTCAAAGGCAGTGACACCAACATCAACACCACCGTCATCATCATCAGCATCATTGCCATGGCGGCAGCATCACCATTCACAAGGACACAGCCAAGTACTGCCAAGTCAAGCCAGCTTCCTTGCAATCCTCCCAGCCCTTGCGCCGCATAGGCAGCAACAATTCAGGAACATTAGTATCAATGAGCAAATTAAAAATAACAACCTAATCATCGTTTTAAGACCGACAACGTTGGTCGATCAGTCAGCCTTAATAACAGAGTCGATGGGCACACAAACAAACAAACACACACATGTGCATGTAGCACACCAATCCGGAGAGATGTGCTATTGTCCTGCCGCTTGTAAGCCAACAACCCACCCAAAAGTGTAAGCGACAAAGGGAAGGATTTTGAAAAGAACGACACCGTGCACAGGGGATTGGGAAGAGTTAAAAGATAGTAAAAAGGTGTTAACTTCGGCGGGAGAGAGTCTTGGAAACACCGCACCATGGTTTAAACAAGAAAATTACAACAAGTAAAAAGGCGTTAAGTTCGGCCGGGCCGAACTTTGGATACCCACCACCTCGGGTATATATGTAAACCACCTTTCGTCAAAATCCGGTGAAAATGCATACCTTATGTCCCATAGCAGCTATATAGACATATGATCCGATTTAGACCCAATACTTATAAGAACAAGTCATTGTTCAATTGAGCCTTTTATGGGGCCAAGACTTTAAATCGAGATATCGGTCTATGTGACAACTATATTCAAATCTGGACCGATTTGGGCAAGTTTCAGAAAAATGTCGAAGAGCCTAACACAACTTACTGCCACAAATTTCGGCGAAATCGGACAATAAATGTGCGTTTTATGGCCCCAAAACCTTAAATCGAGAGATCGGTCTACATGACAGCTATATCAAAATCTGGACCGATCTGGACCATATTGAAGAAGGATATCGAAGACCATAACACAAGTCATTGTCCCAAATTTGGGCGACATCGGACAATCTGGACCGATCTGGACCATATTGAAGAAGGATATCGAAGACCATAACACAAGTCATTGTCCCAAGTTTGGGCGACATCGGACAATACATGCGCCTTTTATGGGCCCAAAACCTTTAATCGAGAGATTGGTCTATATGGCAGCTATATCCAATTCTGAACCGATTAGGGCCAAATTGACAAAGGATGTCGAAGGACCTAACACAACTCACTCTCCTTAGTTTTGGCAAAATCGGATAATTAATGCGCCTTTTATGGGCGCAAGACCTTAAATCGAGAGATCGGTCTATATGGCAGCTATATCCAAATCTGGACCCATCTAAACCAAACTGAAATGGGATGTCGACTGACCTAACGCAACTCACTGTCCAAAATTTCAACAAAATCGGATAATAAGTGTGGCTTTTGTAGGCCTAAGACCCTAAATCGGAGGATCGGTCTATATGGCAGCTATATCCAAATCTGAACCGAAATGAGCCAAACTGGCGAAGGATATCGAAGGGCCTAACACAAGTCACTGTCCCAAATTTTAGCAAAATCGGATAATAAATGTGGCTTTTATGGCCCCAAAACCTTAAATCGGCCGATTGGTCTATATGGCAGCTATATCAAAATCTAGACCGATCTGGACCATATTGAAGAACGATGTCGAAGGGTCAAACACAACTCATTGTCCCAAATTTGGGCGACATCGGACAATAAATGCGCCTTTTATGGGCCCAAAACCTTAAATCGAGAGATCGGTCTATATGACAGCTATATCCAATTCTGAACCGATTAGGGCCAAATTGACGAAGGATGTCGAGGGGCCTAACACAACCGTCTGTCTCAAATTGCAGCAAAATCGGATAATAAATGTGGCTTTTGTAGGCCTAAGACCCTAAATCGGAGGATCGGTCTATATGGCAGCTATATCCGAATCTGTACCGAACTGAGCCAAACTGGCGAAGGATGTCGAAGGGCCCAACACAATTCACTGTTTAAAATTTCATCAAAATCGGATAATAAATGTTGTTTTTATGGGTCTAAGACCCTAAATCGGAGTATCGGACTATATGGCAGCTATAACCAAATCTGGACCGATCTGGACCAAAATCGAAGGGCCTGACACAACTCACTGTCCCAAAATTTCAGCAAAATCGGATAATAAATGTGGCTTTTATGGGCTTAAGACCCTGAATCGGAGTATCGGTCTATATGGCAGCTATATTCGGCCGGGCCGAATTTTATATACCCTCCACTATGGATCGATTTTGTGGGGCTCTTGCCACGGTATCTCTTTTAAGGCAAACAAGGGATAAAAGAAAAGAATTGCTATGTTATTGAAACAATATTAAGTTATGGTTCATTTCGGACCATAATTGAACTGAATATTGAAGACCATAGTAGAAGACATTGTGTAAAGTTTCAGCCAAATCTAGTAAGAATTTCGCACTTTAGGGGCTGATGAAGTAAAATAGGGAGATCAATTTATAGGGGGACTGTATTAGGCTATAAACCCATTCATGCCATATTCAACACATATGTTAAAGGTCATGAGAGAAGCCGTTGTACAAATTTTCAGCCAAATCGGATAGTAGTTGCGTCCTCTAGAGGCTCAAGAAGTCAAGACCCCAGATCGGTTTATATGGAAGCTATATCAGGTTATGGACCGATTTGAAGTATTTTTAGCACAGTTGTTGAAAGTTATAACAAAACACCTCATGCAAAATTTCAACTAAATCGGGTGATAAATTGCGCCCTCTAGTGGCTCAAGAAGTCAAGAACCCAGATCGGTTTATATGGGAGCTGTATCAGGCTATAGACCGATTCAGACCATAATAAACACGTATGTTGATGGTCATGAGAGGATTCGTCGTATAAAAATTTCAGGCAAGTCGGATAAGAATTGCGCCCTCTAGAGGCTCAAGAAGTCAAGACCCAAGATCGGTTTATATGGCAGTTATATCAGGTTATGAACCGATTTGAACTATTTTTAGCACAGTTGTTAAAAGTCATAACAAAACACCTCGTGCAAAATTTCAGCTAAATCGGGTGATAATTGCGACCTCTGGTGGCGCAAGAAGTCAAGAACCCAGATCGGATTATATGGCAGCTATATCAGGTTCTGGACTGATTTGAACCATACTAGGCACAGTTGTTGGATATTACAACAAGACACGTCGTGCAAAATTTCAATCCAATCGGATAAGAATTGCGCCCTCTTGAGGATCAAGAAGTCAAGACCCAAGATCGGTTTTTATGGCAGCTATATTAGGTTATGGACTGATTTAAACCATAATCAGCACAGTTGTTGGAAGTCATAACAAAACAGGTCGTGCAAAATTTTAGCCCAATCGGATAGGAATTGCGCCCTCTAGAGGTTCAAGAAATCAAGACCCCAGATCGGTTTATATGGCAGCTATATTAGGTTATGGACAGATTCAAACCATAATCAGCACAGTTGTTGGAAGTCATAACAAAACACGTCGTGCAAAATTTTAGCCAAATCGGATAGGAATTGCGCCCTCAAGAGGCTCAAAAAGTCAAGACCCAAATCGGATAAGAATTGCGCCCTCTAGAGGCTGAAGAAGTCAAGGCCCAAGATCGGTTTATATGGCAGCTATATCAGGTTATGGACCGAATTGAACCATACTTGGCACAGTTGTTGGATATCGTAACAAAACGTGTTGTGCAAAACTTCATTGAAATCGGATAAGAATTGCGCCCTCTAGGGGCTGAAGAAGTCAAGACCCTAGATCGGTTTATATGGCAGCTATATTAGGTTATGGACAGATTTAAACCATAATCAGCACAGTTGTTGGAAGTCATAACAAAACACGTCGTGCAAAATTTTAGCCAAATCGAATAGGAATTGCGCCCTCAAGAGGCTCAAAAAGTCAAGACCCAAGATCGGTTCATATGGCAGCTATATCTGGTTATGAACCGAATTGAGCCATACTTGGCACAGTTGTTGGATATCGTAACAATACGCGTTATGCAAAACTTCATTGAAATCGGATAAGAATTGCGCCCTCTAGAGGCTGAAGAAGTCAAGACCCTAGATCGGTTTATATGGCAACTATATCAGGTTATGGACCGATTTAAACCATAATCAGCACAGTTGTTGGAAGTCATAACAAAACACGTCGTGCAAAATTTTAGCCCAATCAGATAGGAATTGCGCCCTCTAGAGGCTCAAAAAGTCAAGACCCTAGATCGGTTCATATGGCAGCTATATCTGGTTATGAACCGAATTGAACCATACTTGGAACAGTTGTTGGATATCGTAACAAAACGCGTTGTGCAAAATTTCATTGAAATCGGATAAGAATTGCGCCCTCTAGAGGCTGAAGAAGTCAATACCCAAGATCGGTTTATATGGCAACTAAATCAAAACATGGACCGATTTGCCCCTTATACAATCACGAATATATATACTTTATGGGGTCTTAAACGAATATTTCGAGGAGTTACAAACAGAATGACGAAATTAGTATACCCCCATCCTATGGTGGAGGGTATAAAAAGTTCAGCGGTTGTTATTCCCTCCTAATGCTGGCGATGCGGATGCCACTGTAGCGCAGAGGTTTGCATGTCCGTCAATGACGCTGAACACCAGGGTCGAATCGTGGCGAGACCATCAACAAAATTTGTGAGGTACTATGCCATGTAAAACTTCTCTCAAAAGAGGTGTCGCACTGCGGCACGCTGTTCGGACTCGGCTATAAAAAGGAGGTCCCTTATCATTGAGCTGAAACTTAAAATCGGAGCGCACTCATTGATATGTGAGAAGTTTACCCCTGTTCTTATGTGAAATGTTCATGGGCAAAATTTGCATTTGCAATGCTGGCGACATTTGAATCGCACAGCACACATTGATATGTGAGAAGTTTGCCCCTTGTTCCTTAATGGAATGTTCTTGGGCAAATTTACATACAGCCTCCTGCTTTCCCTCGTAGGACCACCCCAATTGGTCCGTCATATGCCGGCTATCCAAAAGGCCTGGATCAGGCACTCCATAACAAGAGCCACTTTAAAATTCCACTTCCCTTGCGCCCAAGATAGGCGCTCAAAGGTTCCAAGCATTTGCATATGTTCTTTGAGGCTTCCTCCTTCCAATTCTGTGCTTAAACTGAAACCCATTCTGCAGCCTGATTTGGCTGAAACTTAACACAGCGAGTTGTGCAATCCCATGACAGCCGGTTGTACATACCCGATTGAACCGATGGAGTCCTTCAACGAGAAGGGCTGCCGCCTCAGTGCACACCTCAATGCTCCAAAATTAATCAGAACAGAGAGTTGTACTAGGTTTCTTGAAATATGTACCGAGTATGGTGAAGATCGGACTATAATTGGATATAGCTGCCATATACACCGATCTGCCGATTCAAGGTTTTGAGCCCATAAAAGGCGCATTTATTGCCCGATTGCGAGGAAATTTGGCACAGCGAGTTATGTTAAAAGTCCTAACATCCGTACAGAGTATGCTGAAGATCAGATTATATTGGAATATAGCTGCCATATATACCGATCTGCCGATTTTAGGTCTTAGGTCCATAAAAACCGATTTCGCTGAAATTTGGCACAGCGATTTGTCTTTGACCCCTCGACGTCCAAATCGTTGCGTTTTTTTCTTATTTTTAAACTTCTTGGGCTTCGTTATTCACTTTTAAAACCACTGTGTCAGGCTAATCCTTCACAAAAAAAAAAAAAAATGTCAAATAGTCCTATGTTGTGTTTTTGTCAACGCCAAGAGCTATGAGGACATAACGCAACAGTGAAGATTGTCAAAGGGATTTAACGCTGCTGCATGCAGCCCCGGTTTTCATGACTCGCGCTCAAAGTCACTTTAGTGCCAAATTTGAACTGATGTTCAACTCGAGGGCGTTTGTCAATGGCAGTGTGACGACGTTGGTCGTTGCCGCCAGTGTGTCAGTATTTGTGCGTAACTTTATTTTCCGGCTTTTGTGTTCCGCCTTCTGTTTTTGTTTTTGTTTAGTTTTTTGTAATTTTCGGCTGAGAACAAAACACAATTGCCTGCAAGTGTTTAAAGTCAAATGCGCCCGGCAACACTGATGCTCATCACGCGGCCACAAATGAACCGACATTGAAAAGCATCACCACCACCACCACCACAGACATTGAACATACCACACCACCAGTCCTGTTATTCCTTCCATCCCTCTGCCTTTGCTGTTGTTGGGAATCTCTTCGGGGGCGAATACGCATTGTGCGTGCAATTACAAACAGTGCGAAACGTCAACCACCATTACAATCGGTGACACCATCGCCCTGGCAGGACCAGCGATTGAGCATCCAGCAGCAGCAGCATCAGCATCAGGCTCATCTCATCTAACCCAAGACAACTTTATGACAATCGCTTTGATGCAGCATAAGCAGCGGCAGGGGTGGGGGGGAGGGGAGTTAAGGCAAAAGCATCAGGCCAAAGTTGATGGAGTTGCCTTTTCTGGCGTCTAGCCCACGAAAAGTGATGCCTTCCTAGTTGAGAAGCCGGAGCATTGAGCCATGATGATATCGCTACACCATCGTCAAGCTTTAAATTGGAATTGGTCCCTTGTGGCAAGACAATATAATGCGCGGCAGGGTGCTTTTCCAGCTCAGCTTCGGACGAGTACCAATCCATTTTGCTCTACTCATTGTGACAGATAAAGCGATTGCAATAACAGATTGTCTCGCTCATATCAGGTTGCATCACCGGTGAGAGAAAGAAGGGACTCAGGGTGGTGGCATGGTTGGCCAACGCAGCGGTTATGATGGATTGCCTTAAATACCTTTAAATTAAAACGGATCAACGCATGTGTCCGTCTAGCCACTAAGCAGCGGCGGCCAACAATGAAATGTGCTACACCATAAGGGATGTGTGTGTGTGTGTGTGTGTTAGCCCTAGGATAGCTCACAAGGTCGCACACAAAAGGAAAGGAAGGTGGAACTTTTAAATGCAATTTAATTGAATATTAGGCCATTAGGCAAGACCAACGTCAAGGAAGTTGTTGTTGTTGTTGTTGTTGTTGCAATTGGTGGAAGGATGTTGTTTAGTAGTTTTTGTCCTGCTGGGACTTGTCAGAGACTTCTTAATTTCAGGCGGTATTATGATTGCATATGCTATGATATTTTTATGATATTTCTTAACAAGGACCAAAGGACGAAAGGGAAATAACCAGCTTCTAAGAAGAGTAACAAATAGGGCATATATCCTGTAAGGAGTTTGAAAACAAAGTGGACATCAAAATGATATTAGGAGTATAACGAACGTAAAAAGGATGACAAACAAGTAAAAAAGCGTTAAGTTCGGCCCGGCCGAACTTTGGATACCCACCACTTTGGGTATATATGCAAACCACCTTTCGTCAAAATCGGTTGAAAAATCCATGCCATATGCCCCATAGGAGCTATATCCAAATATGTTCCGATTTGGACCAAATACTAATAAGTGCAAGTCATTGTTCAATAGTGTATGACAAAATATTGGTCTTTTTGGTAGCTATATCTAAAAATAGACCGATCTGAACCATATACGACACGGATGTCGAAGAGCCTAACATAAGTCACTATGACAAATTTCAGTGACTTCCGATTATAAATGCGCCATTTATGGGGCAAAGACTTTAAATCGAGATATCGGTCTACATGGCAGCTATATACAAATGTGGACCGATTTAGGCCATAGTGCAGAAGTATGTCAAGGGGTTTAAACTAGCTCACTGTTCCAAATTTCGGCGACATCTGATGATAAATGTGGCTTTTATGGGCTTAAGACCCCAAATCGGAGGATCGGTCTATATGGCAGCTATATCCAAATCTAGACCTATCTGAGCCAAATTGTAGAGGGCTATCAAGCGGCACAACACAACTCACTGTCCAAAATTTCAGCAAAATCAGATATTAAATGTGGCTTTTATGGCCTTAAGACCCTAAATCGAAGGATCGGTCTATATGGCAGCTATATTCAAACCTGGACCGATCTGAGCCAAATTGACGAATGATTGCGAAGGGCCTAACACAACTCACTGTCCAAAATTTCATCGAAATCGGATAATAAGTGTGGCTTTTATGGGCCTAAGACCCAAAATCGAAGGATCGGTCTATATGGCAGCTATATTCAAACCTGGACCGATCTGAGCCAAATTGACGAATGATTGCGAAGGGCCTAACACAACTCACTGTCCAAAATTTCATCGAAATCGGATAATAAATGTGGCTTTTATGGGCCCAAGACCCCAAATCGGACGATCGGCCTATATGGCAGCTATATCCAAATCACGATCGATCTAGGCCAAATTGAAGAGGAATGTCGAGGCGCCCAACACAACCCACTGTCCCAAATTTCAGCAAAATCGGATGATAGTTGTGGCTTTTATGGGCCCAAGACTCTAAATCGAAGAATCGGTCTATATGGCAGCTACATCCAAATCTGGACCGATTTGAGCCAAATTAACGAGGGATGTTGAAGGGTGCAACACAGCTCACTGTCCCTATTTTTAGCAAAAACGGGTAATAAATGTGGCTTTTATAGGCCTAAGACCCTAAATCGAAGAATCGGTCTATATGGCAGCTATAACAAAATCTGAACCGATCTAGGCAAAATTGGCGAAGGATGTCGAGAGGTCTAACGCAACTCACTGTCCTAAATTTCCGCAAAATCGGATAATAAATGTGGCTTTTATGGGCCCAAGACCCTAAATCGGACGATCGATCTATATGGCAGCTATATCCAAATCTGAACCGATCTGGGCCAAATTGAAGAGGGATATCTAGGGGCCTAATACAACTCACTGTCTTAATTTTCAGCAAAATCGGATAATAAATGTGGCTTTTATGGGCCTAAGACCCTAGATGGGAGGATCGGTCTATATGGCAGCTATATTCAAATCTGGACCAATCTGGTCCAAAATGAGGAAGGATTTCGAAGGGCTTAACACAACTCACTGTCCCAATATTTTGCAAAATCGGATAATAAATGTGTCTTTTATGGGCCTAAGACCCTAAATCGGCCGATCGGTCTATATGGGGGCTATATCAAGGTATAGTCCGATATAGCCCATCTTCGAACTTAAACTGCTTATGGACAAAAAATTAATCTGAGCAATATTTCAGCTCAATATATATTTTTAAAGACTGTAGTGTGATTTAAACAGACAGACGGACAGACGGACGGACATGTCTAGATCGTCTTAGATTTTTACGCTGATCAAGAATATATATACTTTATAGGGTCGGAAATGGATATTTCGATGTGTTGCAAATGGAATGACAAAATGAATATACCCCCATCCTTAGGTGGTGGATATAAAAAAGGACAAAGTCTGTATATATTTGATAGGCTACGTCAATAATTTTCGAAATTTTGAAAAAATTAAAACTGTCTTTAAATCTGACTTTGAAAACTTAGACTCTTAGACTGATTGGTTAGCTTAAAGCCATTTTTATACCCACCACCGAAGGATGGGGGTATATTCATTTTGTCATTCCGTTTGCAACACATCGAAATATCCATTTCCGACCCTATAAAGTATATATATTCTTGATCAGCGTAAAAATCTAAGACGATCTAGACATGTCCGTCCGTCTGTCCGTCTGTCCGTCTGTCTGTTGAAATCACGCTACAGTCTTTAAAAATAGAGATATTGAGCTGAAACTTTGCACAGATTCTTTTTTTGTCCATAAGCAGGTTAAGTTCGAAGATGGGCTATATCGGACTATATCTTGATATAGCCCCCATATAGACCGACCCTCCGATTTAGGGTCTAAGGGCCATAAAAGCCACATCTTTTATCCGATTCCACTGAAATTTGGGACAGTAAGTTGTGTTAGGCCCTTCGACATCCTTTGTCAATTTGGCCCAGATCGGTTCAGATTTGGATATAGCTGCCATATAGACCGATCCTCCGATTTATGGTGTTAGGCCCATAAAAGCCACATTTATTATCCGATTTCGCTGAAATTTGGGACAGTGAGTTGTCTTAGACCCTTCGACATCCTCCGTCAATTTGGCTCAGATCGGTCCAGATTTGGATATAGCTGCCATATAGACCGATATGCCAATTTAGTGTCTTAGGCCCATAAAAACCACATTTATTATCCGATCTTGCTGAAATTTGAGACAGTGAGTTGTGTTATGCCTTTCGACATCTTTCTTCAATTTGGCCCAGATCGGTTCAGATTTGGATATAGCTGCCATATAGACCGATTTCTTGATTTATGGTTTTGGGCCCATAAAATGCTTATTTATTATCCGATGTCGCCAAAATTTGGGACAGTGAGTTAAGTTAAACCTCTTGACATACTTCTGCAATATCGCACAGATCGGTTCATATTTGGATATAGCTGCCATATTGACCGATATCTACGTTTTAGGTTTTGGGGCCATAAAAGACGCATTTATTGTCCGATGTCGCTGAAATTTGAGACAGTGAGTTTGGTTAGGCTCTTCGAAGTCCTTCTTCAATTTTGCCCAGATCGGTCGAGATTTGAATATAGCTGTCATATGGACCGATATCGCGATTTAAGGTCTTGGCCCCATAAAAGGCGCATTTATAATCCGATTTCACTGAAATTTGACACAGTGACTTATGTTAGGCTTTTCGACATCCATGTCGTATATGGTTCAGATCGGTCTATTTTTAGATATAGCTAGTGTACTTTTAGTATTTGGTCCAAATCGGAACATATTTTGATATAACTGATATGGGACATAAGGTATGAAATTTCCACCGAATTTTGATGAAAGGTGGTTTACATATATTCCCGAGGTGGTGGGTATCCAAAGTTCGGCTCGGCCGAACTTAACGCCTTTTTACTTGTTTTTTTCAATATTTGTGAAGATAGGTATCATTCGACTCATCATCATCATCATCGATACCACAGAGTCTCAACATCCATTTGAATAGATTGATACACGTTCATGCGTTTTAGGTGTTTCTATTTACTACGTCTGCAAAAATAGATTGGATTGCAATGCATTCGAGAAGTTCCATCAACAACGAGTGTAGCATGTCTCTGCCGGCGTGAGTGCGTATGTAACGCAACATGCATATCAAGCGACATCTATACGTCTGAGCTTTTGACGCTAATCAGATTAGTATCGGTTCACAAAATACATTAAAAATGAACGAAGCACGAAAAAAAAACGAAACGCAGCCAGCGAAACAAATGAAAACGCATCGAATGGCAATCGTAGACAATCTGCGCAATGTAAAAACGAAACAAAAGGGAATAAAAATCAAATTCTTGAACTCACTCACCCACCCACAAGTCTTAACTCGCTCTAGTTTGAAGCCTTGCCACTGAAGGGTCGGTCCAATGACCGGACAGACAGACAGACTTGTTGTGTTGAGGTGATGTTTGCCGGTGTTGGTTTAGTCGTTTTGAGCTCTGGGCTGAGTACTGGTTGAGTGGATGGATATGTGGCCATACCAGACTGGGGCTGAGACTGACTGACTGAGTGACTGACACTGATGATGATGAATATCAAATGAATCCTTTTATGACACTTCGCAAAAGGAGCACAAACAAAACAACAAGGAAACACTTAAACAATCCGAATAGAACGGAACAACAAATTCCTACAACACCAACAACAATAACTATTAACATCGAACTAATAGTTGAATAAGAAGCACAGTGGTAAAGGTTTTACAAGGCGAAACCCAAATATCGAAACCCAAATACTGACATCCGATCTACCGACCGAAAATCTAAGACCATCTAGCCATGTCCGTTCGTCTATCCATCTGTCTGTTGAAAATAGAGATATTGAACTGAAACATTGCACAGATTCTCTTTTTGTCCATAAGCAGGTTAAATTCGAAGATGGGCTACATAGGACTATATCTTGATATAGCTCCCATATAGACCGATCCGCCGATTTAGGGTCTTAGGCCCATAAAAGCCACATTTATTATCCGATTTTGCTGAAATTTTGGACAGTGAGTTGCGTTGGACCCTTCGACATCCTTCGTCAATTTGGCCCAGATCGGTCAAGATTTGGATATAGCTGCCATATAGACCGATCCTCCGTTTTAAGGTTTTGGGTCCATAAAAGCCACATTTATTATCCGATTTTGCTGAAATTTTGGACAGTGAGTTGTGTTTGGTCCTTCGACATCGTTCGTTAATTTGGCCCAGATCGGTTCAGATTTGTATATAGCTGTCATATAGACCGATCCTCCGATTTGGGGTCTTTGGCCCATAAAAGCCACATTTATTATCCGATTTTGCTGAAATTCGGGATAGTGAGTTGTCTTAGACCCTTTGACATCTCTCTTTAATTTGGCCCTGATCGGTTCAGATTTGGGTATAGCTGCCATATTGACCGATCCTCCGATTTAGCGTCTTATGCTCATAAAAGGCGCATTTATTGTCCGATGTCTCCGAATTTTGGGACAGTGAGTTGTGTTAGGCCCTTCGACATCCCAGTTCAATTTGGCATAGATCGGTTCAGATTTGGATATAGCTGCCATATAGACCGATCTCTCGATTTAAGGATTTGGGCCAATAAAAGAAGCATTTATTGTCCAATGTCGCCGAAACTTGGGACAATGAGTTGTGTTAGGCCCTCCGATATCCTTCTTTGATTTGGCTCAGATCGGTCCCGATTTGGATATAGCTGTCATATAGACCGATACTCCGATTTAGGGTTTTAGGCTCACAAAAGCCACATTTATTATCCGATTTTGCTGAAATTTGGGACAGTAAGTTGTGTTAGGCCCTTCGACATCTTTCTTCAATTTGGCTCAGATCGGACAAGATTTGGATATAGTTGTTATATAGACCGATCTCCCGATTTAAGGTTTAGGGCCCACAAAAGACGCATTTATTGTTCGATGTCGCCGAAATTTGGGAGAGTGAGTTAGATTGAGCCCCTTGACATACATCTGGCCCAGATCGGTCCAGATTTGGATATAGCTGTCATATTGACCGATTTCTCGATTTAATTCTTGAGGCCCGTAAAAGCCGGATTTATTGTCCGATGTCGCCGAAATTCGGGACAGTGAGTTAAGTTATGCCCCTTGACTTACACCTGCAATGTGGCCCAGATCGGTCCAGATTTGGATATAGCTGCCATATAGACCGATATCTCGATTTAAGGTTTTGGGCCCATTAAAGGGGCATTTATTGTCCGATTTCGCCGAAGTTTGACACAGTGACTTATGTTAGGCTTTTCGACATCCATGTCGCATATATGGTTCCGATCGGTTAATTTTTAGATATAGCTACTGTTCTTATTAATATTTGGTCCAAATCGGAACCTATTTCGATATAACTGCTATGGGGCATAAGGTATGCAATTTTCACCAGATTTTGATGATAGGTGGTTTACATATATAACCGAGGTGGTGGGTGTCCAAAGTTCGGCCCGGCCGAACTTAACGCCTTTTTACTTGTTTTGCCTAAGAAGAGATGCCGGGAAAAGAACTCCACAAATTCGATCCATGATGGAGGGTATATATATAATTCGCCCCGGCCGAACTTAAGGCCTTTTTTTGCTTGTTTACCTTCACTGTGCCATGTCTGGAATCAAAACTATAGGGTGTCGTCTAAGAAAATATGCCACCCCCCCCCACCGTTTAGATTGCACAATTGTCTGCATAAACTTGAACATGCATAAGGTTAAGTTGGCATTTGGGCGCATAAAGGCTGTAAAACAAAAACAAACCACCATAGTAGACGAAGCAATGCAATGCGGGCCATATGTCCGAAAAGATCAAATTCCATATGACAGCGTCAGCTCTTGTCTGTCAGACAACCTGTGGAGGCAGAAATCTAGAAGTTCTACAAGTCCCCATGGCAAATGTGTACTCAACGATTGGGAGGGTAAGTACCTGGTACTCTCATTTCGAGTACTTGTCCATGTTGCATGTTGTTGTTATTGTGTCACTTCCATTTGATAACAACAACAAATACCAAGCGAAATTGCTAGCAAAAGATTGATTGGAGTCGATAACAGTAACACCAACACCCGGCCACCAAGCAACCAGCCAACCAGTAAGTAAGGCCTATATCCAAAGCTGTGCGACTAAGGCTGATGATGGCATTCACCAACCAGCCCAGAGCTGTCAACTCAAGCGTCAAGCTGCTCAAAATGGAATGTGTTAGATCTCTGGCAGTGATAATTCGCTTTTAGTCTGAATGTCATTACAAAAAGGACTCTGTTTCTTTTAGGCGGTATGGAAAAATGAGACATTTCCAAAAACAAACCCAAACATGCAAGGATAAAATAACCAAAATATGCTGGCTTTGCAGGAAAAATGGAGATTGACAAGTAATGTTGATGTAGATTTTTTGTGGTGGGCTTTAGCTATTTACACTTCAAGGGCTGGGTGTCAATTATCTCCGAGGATTTTCATTAATCCGGAAATTGCCCCAAAATACTCTGCTGACACATGGTTCAGGTATGTGTAGTAAATTGCAAAAAAAAAATTCGCGGCATTTTGCATGGAGTGGGCTATGGTTTGCCACTGAGCTTTCATCAAGCAGTTGGGTCAGTCGAGTGGAGTATTCCGCTGCCATTTGTTGAGTTTGCAGCTTTTCAATGTCCAGCTATCGTGCAGTGTCAGATCGTACTTTCCTGGCCATGTTCAAACGGATGCGAACCTTTGCTGCAACAAGGTAATCATCCGAATCTATATTCGCTCCACGGATCGATCGTACATCTAACACGCTGGATGAATGCCTTCCATCTATCACAACGATCAATTTGGCTTCTCGTGTTTTAATCTGGTGACAGCCATGTGGCTTTGTGAATATTTTTATGTAAAACATCTGGTGCTACTAACTACCATGTTTTTTGCCGCGGCGAAATCTGTCAGCCTCAACCCATTACTGGACGTTATCTCGTGGAGGCTAAACTTTTCGTCTATTGGACCAAAGATGTCTTCCTTCTCTACCTTTGCATTAAAATCTTCCAGAACAATTTTAATATCAAGGACGATTTTAATATCAATGATCGTGGCATATTCTCTCTCTAGGCGCCTGTAGAAAATATCCTTGGTCTGCTCGTCCTTGCCTTCCATCGGGTCATGGGCACAAATAAGGCTGAAGATGAAGATGAAGATTATGGCTAGCCTCTCATCTACCGGAGTAAAGCTGGAAATAAGATGTTTCAGTCTCCGACTAACCAAAATCCACACCCAAATTCATGCCTCATGTTATGGCAGCTATGGTATAGTTGGTCACCGTTTGGTGTTGTAGTGACGCCATCCCTAGTCCATCGCACTTCCTGTAAGACGGTAATATCTGCCTTGTACTTTTCTAATACAACCGCCAGCCCGTATACTGCACCTTCTCTATAAAGAGTGCGGACATTCCAGGTGCAGATCCGCAAATCATGATCCTTTTTATACCCACCACCGAAGGATTGGGGTATATAAATTTTGTCATTCCGTTTGCAACACCTTGAAATATCCATTTCCGACCCTATAACGTTTATATATATTCTTGAGCAGCGTAAAAATCTAAGACAATCGAGACATGTCTGTCCGTCTGTCTGTTGAAATCACGCTACAGTCTTTAAAAATAGAGATATTGAGCTGAAACTTTGATCCCCCCTTCCGCAACCATCCTGTTCCCTCAACAAATCTCAGAAGAGATACTAGAGGTACATTTGCGGGTTCACCCAGATCACAGAAGAAACGGCTCCCCAGAAAGGTAAGCCTAAGTCTCAGCAGACCCGGACAGGAACAAAGCAACTGCTCAAAAGTCTTCTCCTCATCCTCATCGAGGCAACTCCTACGGAAGTCATTGTGCGGTAACCCCATGTGGCCTATGGCACAGTGTTCGGTTATGACCCCTGTCAAAATTCTCATCGACCTCTTATCGAACGCCAGCAATTCCCTCGTCCTCCTCCGGTCGATGACCGGCCATAGCGCCGTTTCAGTCCGGCAACCATCCACCGTGTCCCACCTCGCCATCGACGCAGCGCTGGCCATCCCCTCTACTGTGTTCAGTAGCTCGACAAATGGCACGTAGCCAAGACCGATGACTGGTGCGCTCGGCGCAGACGAAACCCTCCTGGCGCACTTGTCCACCCTCTCATTCCCTGAAGTCCCCTCATGCCCAGGAACCCATGTCAGCGTCACATCGACGGCCCGGAGCCTATCCAGGGATTCCAAACGGTCTGCCATGTATCGCGACCTCACCATCCTCGACCCCAAGGTATTGAGCGCTGCCATACTGTCCAAATAAATTTTGAGTTTCTAGGGCGGTAGGCCCCTTGCCAGAATTTCTCTTGCGGCCAATGCAATGGCACAGACTGATATTGAGTGCATCAGTGTAGACCCCCAATCCAGTCCCTGACTCAATCTTGGAGCCATCTGTGTAGATCGAGGTGTCATCCTCCACTTGCCAGAATTTCTCTTGCGGCTACTACAATGGCACAGACCTTGTCCGGCATTCTGAGAGATATACTGACATTGAGTGCATTAGAGTAGACCCTCAATCCAATCCTGAACCTGACTCCATCTTGGAGCCATCTGTGTAGATCGAGGTCTCATCCTCCTCAAGTCCATTCGTCTCTCTCGGGAAAACGAATTGCGAATGCCCTCACTCTAGTCGACACTGGTGCCAGGTAGTCGAAGATCCTCCTCAGTCTACCCTCCGTATCCACCCAGAATCGAACTGTGGCCGCAACCATCCTCCTTCAGCATGCCGAGCTCTATTAGCATAGGCGCGACGCTGGCGGCGCAGTTCCATATATAGGCCCCAATGGGCTGCATATCCAACATCGCCTCCAGGCCTGCGGATCTCAGCGCGTTTTTGGACCTTCTCGATCTCCTTCTGTTCAGGTTTAGATATAGCTCCCATATATACGTATTTCCCGTTTTTTATACGCTCCACCATAGGATGGGGGTATACTAATTTCATCATTCTGTTTGTAACACCTCGAAATAGGCGTCTGAGTCGATCTAGCCATGCACGTCCGTCTGTCCGTCCGTTTGTCTATCGGAAGCACGCTAACTTTCGAAGGAGTAAAGCTAGACTCTTGAAATTTTGCACAAATAATTTTTATCAGTGTAGGTCGGTTGGGATTGTAAATGAGCCAAATCGGTCCGTGCTTTGATATAGCTGCCATATAAACCGATCTTGGGTCTTGACTTCTTAAGCCTCTAGAGGGCGCAGTTCTCATCCAATTTGACTGAAATTTTGCAAGTGGTGTTTTGGTTTCACTTTCAATAACTGTGCTAAGTATGGTTGAAATCGGTCCATGTTGTGACATATCTGCCACATGAACCGATCTTGGGTCTTGACTTCTTGAGCCTCTAGAGGGCGCAATTCTCGTCCGATTTGGAAGAAATTTTGTACAACGTGTCCAATATCGTCTGAATCGATCACTAACCTGATCCAAATTGAAGGGAGGAATTTATGCTACTTTAGATGGAAATTGTGAAATCTTTTTCGGATTTTTGTATTTCCTATCCAGGAAATATTCTAAAGATCAGCTGCTAATTCGATCTGCATTCTTTTGTCACAACTTTTTGCGAATTCTGATGTTACTTCCCTTATGGCAAATATTTTTTCCTACTCTACGCCTTAGATACCATCGAAATCTTGGCATGATAAAAGTTGCTTTTGCAAAGTGGCCATAATGCTGATGATGACCAAATTTCTCCCTCAGCGGTCGTTGTTGTTTTGGATATTTTGCTTTTTTTTTGTGCCATAGAGCTGGCACATTTTTTTTGTGTGTTCTCTGCGGTACAGACTCGGGCATTTGTGAGCTTCATCTGCAAATGGATGCGTAGTGTAAATCATTTCGCTTCGTGCCATTTGGACGTTTCAAAAGATTAAAGGTATTTGCGTTTGTTGATAGTCAAAAAATGTGCGAACGTGAGTGAGCCGCAGTGTGGGAGAATGTGCCTTACTCCTCGCCAGACATGAGACATGATTCGCTGTGACGTGTGCAGATGTACACTGGTAAGCGGCGAAGCCGGAGAGTGTCTAACAATGTCGCCAATGTGGATGATGTCGTCAGCGTTAACGCTTAATGGGAAGGAAGGATGGGCGGAAGGAAGTAGGAAGGACATTTGCATGGCAGTGAGCATCAGCAGCAGCAACAACAACAACAATAAAAGTAACAAAAGCAAATTTTATCTTTGCCATCGTCAAAGTGATCCGCTGAACAAACAAATCGACAACCATACCACCATACCACCTAAGACCCATACAACGACCCATTTGGAACTCTGGAACATCCCACAAGAACCAGGCATTGCTACACATTGAAGGCCAATCTCATGCTCTCACTTGTTCGTGTTCCGTTGACAAAACTCTTTGGAGGATAATTTCGTTTGTTTTTTTCGCTATTCGTAACGGGGTTGTATTGGTTGTCCTGTGGAATTGAAGATGGCGGGGGTGTTGGCATTGCTGCCGTTGATGGCTATGCTGTCACAAAAAGTGCAATCAGCTGCAGATATTTTTGAAAATTTCCACGAGGATTTTAAGATTTTTTGCCATTGTTGGTGTTGAGCATCCTTTTTATTTCTCATTTTAAAGTAAACAACCAGCCATAGAGTAAACGTGTGTGGGTGTTTGTCCATAAAGTGAGTGTGTGTGTGTGTGTTGATATTTTTTGATGATATTGTTATCAATCTTTCGTGTGAGAATTTATTGTTGATAGGTAGTTGTATAGTTGGAAGGCGATAAAATGCCTCCTGTGCTACTGCTTTTGATTTTATTTTGGCTTTGTTTTCTTTTTGCAAATTTCCTTTAATAAGGGCGGATTTCCGTTATCTACCATAGTTGTTTGCCTTAAGACGCGTTTTTTCCATTTTGCCACGTTCATAATTCCTTTTTAAGGCTACGTGTCGCAAAGTTCGTTTTTCGAGCATTTCTCTTGGGAGCCAAGCCTATTGCTTTAAAATTGAAGCTGCTTTGATATATCCATCACCCTGGTAGATGGGTTGGTAGCGTGCTCAGATTACCAGTGCGGGGGTCGTGTATTCGATAACCAACAGAGGCCTGGTATGTCGCTACTGTGTCATCAGAGTGGACTAAAATTGTCTAAGTAGGTATGTTTAGGAAATAGACGTTAGTCACCTAATCTAAAGTCATAACAAAATACCTCATGCAAAATTTCAGCCAAATCGGATAAGAATTGCGCCCCCTTGTGGCTTAAGAAGTCATTACCCAAGATCGATTTATGTGGCAGCTATATCAAAACATGGACCGATTTGAACCATACTAGGCACGATTATTCAAAGTGACACCAAAACACCACGTGCAAAATTTCAGTCAAATCGGAAGAGAAATGCGCCCTCTAGGGGATCAAGAAGTCAAGACCCAAGATCGGTTTATATGGCAGCTATATCAGTTTATGAACCGATTTGAACCATACTTAGCACAGTTGTTGGAAGTCATAACAAAACACCTCATGCAAAATTTCAGCCAAATCGGATAAGAAATGCGCCCTCTAGAGGCTCAAGAAGTCAAGACCCAAGATCGGTTGATATGGCAACCATATCAAAACATAAACCGATTTAAACCATACCAAGCACGATTATTGAAAGTGACACCAAACCCCCATGTGCAACATTTCAGTCAAATCGGACAAGAAATGCCGCCTCTAGGGGATCAAGAAGTCAAGATCCCAGATCGGTTTATATGGCAGCTATATCAGGTTATGTCCCGATTTGAACCATACTTGGCACAGTTGTTGGACATAATAACGAAACACGTCGTGCAAATTTCATTCCAATCGGATAAGAATTGCGCACTCTAGAGGCTCAAGAAGTCAAGACCCCAGGTCGGTTTATATGACAGCTATATCAGGTTATGAACCGATTTGAACCATATTCGGCACAGTTGTTGTACATCATAACAAAATACTACGTGCCAAAACTCATTCCAATCGGATAAGAATTGCGCCCTCTAGAGGTTCAAGAAGTCAAGACCCAAGATCGGTTTATATGACAGCTATATAAGGTTATCCACCGATTTGAACCATACTTGGCAAAGTTGTTGGATATCATAACAAAACACCTCCTGCAAAATTTCATTCCAATCGGATAAGAATTGCGCACTCTAGAGGCTCAAGAAATCAAGACCCAAGATCGGTTTATATGGCAGCTATATCAGGTTATGGACCGATTTGAACTATACTTGGCACAGTTGTTGGATATCATAACAAAACACGTCGTGCAAAATTTCATTCCAATCGGATAAGAATTGCGCACTCTATAGGCTCAAGAAGTCAAGACCCCAGATCGGTTTATATGACAGCTATATCAGGTTATGAACCGATTTGAACCATACTTGGCACAGTTGTTGAATATAATAACAAAACACGTCGTGCAAAATTTCATTCGAATCGGATAAGAATTGCGCACTCTAGAGGCTCAAGAAGTCAAGACCCAAGATCGGTTTATATGGCAGCTATATCAAAACATGGACCGATATGGCCCATTTACAATACCAACTGACCTACACTAATAAGAAGTATTTGTGCAAAATTTCAAGCGGCTAGCTTTACTCCTTCGGAAGTTAGCGTGCTTTCGACAGACAGACGGACGGACGGACGGACGGACGGACGGACAGACGGACGGACATGGCTAGATCGACATAAAATTTCACGACGATCAAGAATATATATACTTTATAGGGTCTCAGACGAATATTTCGAGTAGTTACAAACAGAATGACGAAATTAGTATACCCCCCATCTTATGGTGGAGGGTATAAAAATAAAAATTTGGTATCAAAATTTCGGATGGGGTACCTAGGGGGGCTGCCCCACCCTAAAACCTACCAAACATGTATTTACACCAATCACGACAATATGGGATTCAAATGAAAGGTATTTAAGATTAGAAAACGTATCTGATATCCAATTGTCGGACCAAGTATTTGGGGGACCACTCCAACCCCCAAAACACCCCCAAATCGGACATATTTACCGACCATGGCAATATGGGACTCAAATGAAAGGTATTCGGGAGTAGATTACGAATATGGTCAGGAAGAAAACATAGGCTATATAATTTTTGTAATATCGAGAGAAGGCGGACCCTCCCCCTTACCACTAAAGTACTAACCAACAAGTAAAAGCGTGCTAAGTTCGGCCGGGCCGAATCTTATATACCCTCCACCATGGATCGCATTTGTCGAGTTCTTTTCTCGGCATCTCTTCTTAGGCAAAAAAGGATATAAGAAAAGAGTTGCTCTGCTATTAAAACGATATCAAGATATGGTCCGGTTCGGACAACAATTAAATTATATGTTGGAGACCTGTGTAAAATTTCAGCCAATTCGTATAAGAATTGCGCCCATAGGGGGCTCACGAAGTAAAATAGAGAGAACGATTTATATGGGATCTGTATCGGGCTATAGACCGATTCAGACCATTATAAACACGTTTGTTGATGGTCATGAGAGGATCCGTCGTACAAAATTTCAGGCATATCGGATAATAAGTGCGACCTCTAGGGGTCAAGAAGTCAAGATCCCAGATCGGTTTATATGGCAGCTATATCAGGTTATGAACCGATTTGAATCTTATTTGACAGATCCCAGATCGGTTTATATGGCAGCTATATCAGGTTATGAACCGATTTGAATCTTATTTGACACAGTTGTTGAAAGTAAAAATAAAACACGTCGTGCAAAATTTCATTTCAATCGGATAAGAATTGCGCACTCTAGAGGCTCAAGAAGTCAAGACCCAAGATCGGTTTATATGGTAGCTATATCAAAACATGGACCGAATTGGCCCATTTAC
>NC_081552.1:258998511-259224169 GCF_963082655.1 Stomoxys calcitrans | reverse complement strand
ACTGTGCCATGTCTGGAATCAAAACTATAGGGTGTCGTCTAAGAAAATATGCCACCCCCCCCCCCCCCCCCACCGTTTAGATTGCACAATTGTCTGCATAAACTTGAACATGCATAAGGTTAAGTTGGCATTTGGGCGCATAAAGGCTGTAAAACAAAAACAAACCACCATAGTAGACGAAGCAATGCAATGCGGGCCATATGTCCGAAAAGATCAAATTCCATATGACAGCGTCAGCTCTTGTCTGTCAGACAACCTGTGGAGGCAGAAATCTAGAAGTTCTACAAGTCCCCATGGCAAATGTGTACTCAACGATTGGGAGGGTAAGTACCTGGTACTCTCATTTCGAGTACTTGTCCATGTTGCATGTTGTTGTTATTGTGTCACTTCCATTTGATAACAACAACAAATACCAAGCGAAATTGCTGGCAAAAGATTGATTGGAGTCGATAACAGTAACACCAACACCCGGCCACCAAGCAACCAGCCAACCAGTAAGAAAGGCCTATAGCCAAAGCAGTGCGACTAAGGCTGATGATGGCATTCACCAACCAGCCCAGAGCTGTCAACTCAAGCGTCAAGCTGCTCAAAATGGAATGTGTTAGATCTCTGGCAGTGATAATTCGCTTTTAGTCTGAATGTCATTACAAAAAGGACTCTGTTTTGTTTTCTTTTAGGCGGTATGGAAAAATGAGACATTTTCAAAAACAAACCTAAACATGCAAGGATAAAAAATAACCAAAATATGCTGGCTTTGCAGCAAAAATGGAGATTGACAAGTAATGTCGATGTAGATTTTTTGTGGTGGGCTTTAGCTTTTTCCACTTCAAATGCTGGGTGTCAATTATCTCCTAGAACTTTCATTAATCCGGAAATTGCCCCAAAATACTCTGCTGACACATGGTTCAGGTATGTGTGGTAAATTGCAAAAAATAAAATTCGCGGCATTTTGCATGGAGTGGGCTATGGTTTGCCACTGAGCTTTCATCAAGCAGTTGGGTATTCTTAACAGACTTTCTCTTAATTTTGCACAATGCCTTTTGCTATGATTTTCACTGTGTATGCCGATTTTGGTTAAAATATGTCCAGATTAATATAGGTTATTAGGTTAGGTAAGGTTGAATGGGTCGCCCACCAGTGTGGTACCCTAGAGAGAGAAAAAAGAAAACAAGTAAAAAGGCGTTAAGTTCGGCCGGGCCAAACTTTGGATACCCACCACCTCGGGTATATATTCAACCACCTTTCATCAAAATTCGGTGAAAATTTCATACCTTATGTCCCATATCAGTTATATCAAAATATGTTCCGATTTGGACCAAATACTAAAAGTACACTAGCTATATCTAAAAATAAACCGATCTGAACCATATACGACACGGATGTTGAAAAGCCTAACATAAGTCACTGTGTCAAATTTCAGTGAAATCGGATTATAAATGCGCCTTTTAGGGGGCCAAGACTTTAAATTGAGATATTGGTCTACATGGCAGCTATATCCAAATCTGGACCGATTTGGGCCAAGTTGCATAACAATGTCGAAGTGCCTAACACAAAGCACTATCCAAAATTTCGGCGAAATCGGACAACAAATGCCTCTTTTATGGGCCCAAAACCTTTAATCGAGAGATCGGTCTATATGACAGCTATGTTCAAATCTGGACCGATCTGGGGAAAATTTTAGAAGGACGTCGATGAGCCTAACTAAACTCACTGTGTCAAATTTCAGCGACATCGGACAATAAATGCGTCTTTTATGGCTCCAAAACCTAAAACCTAGATATCGGTCTATATGGCAGCTATATCCATATCTGGACCGATCTGTGCGATATTACAGAAGTATGTCAATGGGCTTAACTTAACTCACTGTTCCAAATTTCGGCGACATCGGACAGTAAATGAGCATTTTATGGGCCCAAAACCATAAATCAAAAAATCGGTCCAATATCCAAATCTGATCCGATCTGGACCAAATTGAAGAAAGATGTCGAAGGGCCTAACATAACTCACTGTCCCGAATTTCAGCAAAATCGTATAATAAATGTTTCTTTTGTGGGCCTAAGACCCTAAACCGGAGGATCGGTCTATATGGCAGCCATATCCTAATCTGGACCGATCTGAGCCAAATTGACGAAGGATGTCGAAGGGCCTAACACAACTCACTGCCCCAAATTTCAACAAAATCGGATAATAAATGTGGCTTTTATGGGCCTAAGACCCTAAATCGGCGGATCGGTCTATATGGGGGCTATATCAAGATATAGTCCGATATAGCCCATTTTCGAACTTAACCTATTTATGGACAAAAAAAGAATCTGTGCAAAATTTCAGCTCAATAGTCTCGTCCTCATCCTCGTCGAGCCAGAAGTCATTGAGCGTTATCCCCAGGCGTGCCGCCAAGCAGTCTATGGCACAGTGTTCGCTTATGACCCCTGTCAAAGTACTCATCGACCCATTATCGAACTCCATCAATTCCCTCGTACTCGTCCTGTCCATCCACCGTGTCCCATCTCGCCACCAAAGCAGCCCTGACCATCCCCTCTACTGTGTTCAGTAGCTCGACAAATGGCACGTAGGCAAGACCAATGACTGGTCCGCTCGGCGCAAGCAAACCTCTCCTGGCGCACTTGTCCACCCTCTCATTCCCTGAAGTCCCCTCATGCCCAGGAACCCATGTCAGCGTCACATCGAGGGCCCAGAGCCTATCCAGGGATTCCAAATGGTCTGCCATGTATCGCGACCTCACCATCCTCGACCCCAAGGTCTTGAGCGTCTGTCCACATAAATTTTGAGTTTCGAGGGCTGTAGGTCCCTTGCCAGAATTTCTCTTACGGCCAATGCAATGGCACAGACTGATATTGAGTGCATCAGTGTAGACCCCCAATCCAGTCCCTGACTCAATCTTGGAGCCATCTGTGTAGATCGAGGTGTCATCCTCCACTTGCCAGAATTTCTCTTGCGGCTACTGCAATGGCACAGACCTTGTCCGGCATTCTGTGAGATATACTGACATTGAGTGCATTAGAGTAGACCCTCAATCCAATCCTGAACCTGACTCCATCTTGGAGCCATCTGTGTAGATCGAGGTCTCATCCTCCTCAAGTCCATTCGTCTTTCTCGGGAAAAACGAATTGCGAATGCCCTCACTCTAGTCGACATTGGTGCCAGGTAGTCGAAGATCCTCCTCAGTCTACCCTCCGTATCCACCCAGAATCGAACTGTGGCCGCAACCATCCTCCTTCAGCATGCCGAGCTCTATTAGCCTAGGCGCGACGCTGGCGGCGCAGTTCCATATATAGGCCCCAATGGGCTGCATATCCAACATCGCCTCCAGGCCTGCGGATCTCAGCGCGTTTTTGGACCTTCTCGATCTCCTTCTGTTCAGGTTTAGATATAGCTCCCATATATACGTATTTCCCGTTTTTTATACGCTCCACCATAGGATGGGGGTATACTAATTTCATCATTCTGTTTGTAACACCTCGAAATAGGCGTCTGAGTCGATCTAGCCATGCACGTCCGTCTGTCCGTCCGTTTGTCTATCGGAAGCACGCTAACTTTCGAAGGAGTAAAGCTAGACTCTTGAAATTTTGCACAAATAATTTTTATCAGTGTAGGTCGGTTGGGATTGTAAATGAGCCAAATCGGTCCGTGCTTTGATATAGCTGCCATATAAACCGATCTTGGGTCTTGACTTCTTAAGCCTCTAGAGGGCGCAGTTCTCATCCAATTTGACTGAAATTTTGCAAGTGGTGTTTTGGTTTCACTTTCAATAACTGTGCTAAGTATGGTTGAAATCGGTCCATGTTGTGACATATCTGCCACATGAACCGATCTTGGGTCTTGACTTCTTGAGCCTCTAGAGGGCGCAATTCTCGTCCGATTTGGAAGAAATTTTGTACAACGTGTCCAATATCGTCTGAATCGATCACTAACCTGATCCAAATTGAAGGGAGGAATTTATGCTACTTTAGATGGAAATTGTGAAATCTTTTTCGGATTTTTGTATTTCCGATCCAGGAAATATTCTAAAGATCAGCTGCTAATTCGATCTGCATTCTTTTGTCACAACTTTTTGCGAATTCTGATGTTACTTCCCTTATGGCAAATATTTTTTCCTACTCTACGCCTTAGATACCATCGAAATCTTGGCATGATAAAAGTTGCTTTTGCAAAGTGGCCATAATGCTGATGATGACCAAATTTCTCCCTCAGCGGTCGTTGTTGTTTTGGATATTTTGCTTTTTTTTTGTGCCATAGAGCTGGCACATTTTTTTTGTGTGTTCTCTGCGGTACAGACTCGGGCATTTGTGAGCTTCATCTGCAAATGGATGCGTAGTGTAAATCATTTCGCTTCGTGCCATTTGGACGTTTCAAAAGATTAAAGGTATTTGCGTTTGTTGATAGTCAAAAAATGTGCGAACGTGAGTGAGCCGCAGTGTGGGAGAATGTGCCTTACTCCTCGCCAGACATGAGACATGATTCGCTGTGACGTGTGCAGATGTACACTGGTAAGCGGCGAAGCCGGAGAGTGTCTAACAATGTCGCCAATGTGGATGATGTCGTCAGCGTTAACGCTTAATGGGAAGGAAGGATGGGCGGAAGGAAGTAGGAAGGACATTTGCATGGCAGTGAGCATCAGCAGCAGCAACAACAACAACAATAAAAGTAACAAAAGCAAATTTTATCTTTGCCATCGTCAAAGTGATCCGCTGAACAAACAAATCGACAACCATACCACCATACCACCTAAGACCCATACAACGACCCATTTGGAACTCTGGAACATCCCACAAGAACCAGGCATTGCTACACATTGAAGGCCAATCTCATGCTCTCACTTGTTCGTGTTCCGTTGACAAAACTCTTTGGAGGATAATTTCGTTTGTTTTTTTCGCTATTCGTAACGGGGTTGTATTGGTTGTCCTGTGGAATTGAAGATGGCGGGGGTGTTGGCATTGCTGCCGTTGATGGCTATGCTGTCACAAAAAGTGCAATCAGCTGCAGATATTTTTGAAAATTTCCACGAGGATTTTAAGATTTTTTGCCATTGTTGGTGTTGAGCATCCTTTTTATTTCTCATTTTAAAGTAAACAACCAGCCATAGAGTAAACGTGTGTGGGTGTTTGTCCATAAAGTGAGTGTGTGTGTGTGTGTTGATATTTTTTGATGATATTGTTATCAATCTTTCGTGTGAGAATTTATTGTTGATAGGTAGTTGTATAGTTGGAAGGCGATAAAATGCCTCCTGTGCTACTGCTTTTGATTTTATTTTGGCTTTGTTTTCTTTTTGCAAATTTCCTTTAATAAGGGCGGATTTCCGTTATCTACCATAGTTGTTTGCCTTAAGACGCGTTTTTTCCATTTTGCCACGTTCATAATTCCTTTTTAAGGCTACGTGTCGCAAAGTTCGTTTTTCGAGCATTTCTCTTGGGAGCCAAGCCTATTGCTTTAAAATTGAAGCTGCTTTGATATATCCATCACCCTGGTAGATGGGTTGGTAGCGTGCTCAGATTACCAGTGCGGGGGTCGTGTATTCGATAACCAACAGAGGCCTGGTATGTCGCTACTGTGTCATCAGAGTGGACTAAAATTGTCTAAGTAGGTATGTTTAGGAAATAGACGTTAGTCACCTAATCTAAAGTCATAACAAAATACCTCATGCAAAATTTCAGCCAAATCGGATAAGAATTGCGCCCCCTTGTGGCTTAAGAAGTCATTACCCAAGATCGATTTATGTGGCAGCTATATCAAAACATGGACCGATTTGAACCATACTAGGCACGATTATTCAAAGTGACACCAAAACACCACGTGCAAAATTTCAGTCAAATCGGAAGAGAAATGCGCCCTCTAGGGGATCAAGAAGTCAAGACCCAAGATCGGTTTATATGGCAGCTATATCAGTTTATGAACCGATTTGAACCATACTTAGCACAGTTGTTGGAAGTCATAACAAAACACCTCATGCAAAATTTCAGCCAAATCGGATAAGAAATGCGCCCTCTAGAGGCTCAAGAAGTCAAGACCCAAGATCGGTTGATATGGCAACCATATCAAAACATAAACCGATTTAAACCATACCAAGCACGATTATTGAAAGTGACACCAAACCCCCATGTGCAACATTTCAGTCAAATCGGACAAGAAATGCCGCCTCTAGGGGATCAAGAAGTCAAGATCCCAGATCGGTTTATATGGCAGCTATATCAGGTTATGTCCCGATTTGAACCATACTTGGCACAGTTGTTGGACATAATAACGAAACACGTCGTGCAAATTTCATTCCAATCGGATAAGAATTGCGCACTCTAGAGGCTCAAGAAGTCAAGACCCCAGGTCGGTTTATATGACAGCTATATCAGGTTATGAACCGATTTGAACCATATTCGGCACAGTTGTTGGGTATCTTAACGAAATACTACGTGCCAAAATTCATTCCAATCGGATAAGAATTGCGCCCTCTAGAGGCTCAAGAAGTCAAGACCCAAGATCGGTTTATATGACAGCTATATAAGGTTATCCACCGATTTGAACCATACTTGGCAAAGTTGTTGGATATCATAACAAAACACCTCCTGCAAAATTTCATTCCAATCGGATAAGAATTGCGCACTCTAGAGGCTCAAGAAATCAAGACCCAAGATCGGTTGATATGGCAGCTATATCAGGTTATGGACCGATTTGAACTATACTTGGCACAGTTGTTGGATATCATAACAAAACACGTCGTGCAAAATTTCATTCCAATCGGATAAGAATTGCGCACTCTATAGGCTCAAGAAGTCAAGACCCCAGATCGGTTTATATGACAGCTATATCAGGTTATGAACCGATTTGAACCATACTTGGCACAGTTGTTGAATATAATAACAAAACACGTCGTGCAAAATTTCATTCGAATCGGATAAGAATTGCGCACTCTAGAGGCTCAAGAAGTCAAGACCCAAGATCGGTTTATATGGCAGCTATATCAAAACATGGACCGATATGGCCCATTTACAATACCAACTGACCTACACTAATAAGAAGTATTTGTGCAAAATTTCAAGCGGCTAGCTTTACTCCTTCGGAAGTTAGCGTGCTTTCGACAGACAGACGGACGGACGGACGGACGGACGGACGGACGGACGGACAGACGGACGGACATGGCTAGATCGACATAAAATTTCACGACGATCAAGAATATATATACTTTATAGGGTCTCAGACGAATATTTCGAGTAGTTACAAACAGAATGACGAAATTAGTATACCCCCCATCTTATGGTGGAGGGTATAAAAATAAAAATTTGGTATCAAAATTTCGGATGGGGTACCTAGGGGGGCTGCCCCACCCTAAAACCTACCAAACATGTATTTACACCAATCACGACAATATGGGATTCAAATGAAAGGTATTTAAGATTAGAAAACGTATCTGATATCCAATTGTCGGACCAAGTATTTGGGGGACCACTCCAACCCCCAAAACACCCCCAAATCGGACATATTTACCGACCATGGCAATATGGGACTCAAATGAAAGGTATTCGGGAGTAGATTACGAATATGGTCAGGAAGAAAACATAGGCTATATAATTTTTGTAATATCGAGAGAAGGCGGACCCTCCCCCTTACCACTAAAGTACTAACCAACAAGTAAAAGCGTGCTAAGTTCGGCCGGGCCGAATCTTATATACCCTCCACCATGGATCGCATTTGTCGAGTTCTTTTCTCGGCATCTCTTCTTAGGCAAAAAAGGATATAAGAAAAGAGTTGCTCTGCTATTAAAACGATATCAAGATATGGTCCGGTTCGGACAACAATTAAATTATATGTTGGAGACCTGTGTAAAATTTCAGCCAATTCGTATAAGAATTGCGCCCATAGGGGGCTCACGAAGTAAAATAGAGAGAACGATTTATATGGGATCTGTATCGGGCTATAGACCGATTCAGACCATTATAAACACGTTTGTTGATGGTCATGAGAGGATCCGTCGTACAAAATTTCAGGCATATCGGATAATAAGTGCGACCTCTAGGGGTCAAGAAGTCAAGATCCCAGATCGGTTTATATGGCAGCTATATCAGGTTATGAACCGATTTGAATCTTATTTGACAGATCCCAGATCGGTTTATATGGCAGCTATATCAGGTTATGAACCGATTTGAATCTTATTTGACACAGTTGTTGAAAGTAAAAATAAAACACGTCGTGCAAAATTTCATTTCAATCGGATAAGAATTGCGCACTCTAGAGGCTCAAGAAGTCAAGACCCAAGATCGGTTTATATGGTAGCTATATCAAAACATGGACCGAATTGGCCCATTTACAATCCCAACCAACCTACGCTAATAAGAAGTATTTGTGAAAAATTTCAAGCGCCTAGCATTACTTCTTCGAAAGTTAGAGTGCTTTCGGCAGACAGACGGACGGACATGGCTAGATCGATAGACGCATATTTCGAGGTGATATAAACAGAATGACGAAATTAGTATACCCCCATTTTATGGTGAAGGGTATAAAAATCAATTTGTGTTAATTTGTTTCATTGTTTCTGTGTTCCTTATAGACTCAGCAACGGCTGTGGCGAAAATAGGGTACTCCTTTTTTTAATATCTGAAGGGGGAGCGGACCCTCCCCCTCACCCATAATTTTCAGAAACGCCAAATCTCACAGATGGATGGTGCGATTTAAGCGAAATTTTGTGTGCTCTCTTATAGTAACCTACAAACAAAAAAGTAAGTATCCAAATTTCGGATGGGATACTTAGGGGAATCTGATATATATTTTCAAAGCCAAGTCACTGAGTGGCCGCCCCATTTCCCCAAAACACCCCCCGAACCGGTCATGTTGGCCGACTATGGAAAAATGGAGCTCAAATGAAGGGTATTTGGGAGTAGACCATGAATTTGACATCAACATTCGGGACCAACTGTCTAGGGGACGTCCCATCATCATAACAACATCCAAGTAGGACGTATTTGCTTACCAGACAATTTTGGTCTTCAAAACAGTGGAGCTCGATATTGAAATTTTTTAGGGTCCATACCCAAAACCGGACATATTTGCTGGATTTTTCAATTAAGGGTTTAAGTGAATGGTATTTGTGATTAGAAAGCGAATATGATATTCACTTTTGAGGCCAATGGCAATATGAGGTTCAAATAAATGATATTTGAGAGAAGAGCACGATGCTGATATTTTTAGGGCTAAGTGTTTGGAGGACCACCCCACTCCCAAAATACCCCTAAATCGGGCATATTAACCAACCACGTCAATGTGGGGCTCATATATTTTCAGGGCTAAGTGTTTGGAGAACCACCCCACTCCCCAAAACACCCCTTAATCGGGCATATTTACCAACCACGTCAATGTGGGGCTCAAATGAAAGGTATTGGCGGTCTACCCCTTCCCTGAAACATCCCACAAACAACACTTATTTACGGACCATCGTTTGAGGACGGCTCATCCCATAAACCCCCTTAATTCCCGTGGTATTTGAGAGAAGAGCCCGATTCTGATCATTTTTTCTGGGCCAAGAGTCTAAGGGACCACTTCACTCCCGAAAACAGCCCCAAATCGGATATCATGACAATATCGAGCTGAAATAAAGACTTTTAATAATGGAGTATATCTAACACCCAAACGCTAAAGACCCTAAACCCTTCGAGTGAATTCATAGACCAGTAAAGATCATATGGCATTCAGATAAAGGCATGTTGTCATGATTTTGCGATACACATGTATTATTATTTTCGTCGCAAGGTATTTCACCAAAAGCTCTTTAATGTCGAAAATAAATATTCAAAGGATTATTTTGTTCCATATAAAGTAAAAGAAATTTTCACAGATTATGCAGGTTGGTCTGGAAGGAAACAGAGCCCCAAAACCTCTTCAAGTAGGTTTATTTGACGATCGCCACTATATGGAACTCAAATGAAAGGTATTCGGGAGTAGATTACTAATATGGTCAGGGAGAAAACATAGGCTACATAATTTTTGAAATATCGGGAGGGGACGGACCCTCCCCCTTACCCTAAAAGTACTACCCAAAAATAAAAGTGGACCGATCGAGACAATATGGGATTGAAATGAAAGGTTTTCAAAAGAAGAGTACGAATTTCATAATAAAAGTTGGATCCATGTATCTGGGGGGCCGCCCCAGCCCCAAAACCTCTTCAAATAGGTTTATTTGACGATCATGACAATATGGGACTCAAATGAAAGGTATTCGGGAGTAGATTACGAATATGGTCAGGAAGAAAACATAGGCTACATAATTTTTGAAATATCGGAAGGGGGACGGACCCTCCCCCTTACCCTAAAAGTACTACCCAAAAATAAAAGTGGACCGATCGAGACAATATGGGATTGAAATGAAAGGTTTTCAAAAGTATAGTACGAATTTCATAATAAAAGTTGGGTCCAAGTACCTGGGGGGCTGCCCCAGCTCCAAAAACCCCTTAATATAGGTTTATTTGACAATCATGACAATATGGGACTCAAATGAGAGGTATTCGGGAGTAGATAACGAATATGGTCAGGAAGTAGGAATAGGCCTTATAATTTATTGATAACGGAAGGGGGTGGACCCTCCACCGTTACCCCAAAAACACCACCCAAAATCAAAAGTGGGCCAATAAGGACAATATGGGTATCAAATAAAAAGTATGCGGGAGTAGATTACGAATCTGGCATACAAATTCATGTCGATGTATAGGGGGTCACCATACCCTCACAAAAACGCCCACAATGGGCACAGTAGCCAATCACGGATATATGGGACTCGGTTTGGTTGTTCCGTATAGACGTGAAAAACGGCTGAACCGATTTTCTCGAAATTTTCGCATATTATGTAGGTTGGTTTGGAAGGAAAAATAGGCTATATACATTTTTCGATATCGGAAGGGGGACGGACCCTCTCCCCTATGCCAAAAACACAACCCAAAATCCAAAGTGGACCGATCGGGTCGATCAGGTATCAAGTGAAAGCTATTGGAGAGTAGAATACGAATATGGTATTAAAATTTGTGCCTAAGTACCCATCGGGCCGCCCAACCCCAAATCTGTCCCAAACAGACATATTAGATGTTCACTTCAATATGGGGCCCAAATGAAAGGTATTCGGGAGTAGTTTACGAAAATGAAGGTTGGTCTGGAAGGAAACATAGGCTATATAATTTTTCGGTATCGGAAGAGGACGGACCCTTCTCCTTATGCCAAAAACACATCCCAAAATCAAAAGTGGACCAATCGGAACATTATAGGTATCAAATGAAAGGTATTGGAGAGTAGAAAACGAATATGATATTAAAATATTAAAATTTGAGTCTAAGCAGCCTTTGGGCCGCCCCGACCGCAAAAACTTCCCCAAACAAACATATTGAACGTTCATTTCAATATGGGACTCAAATGAAAGGTATTAGGGAGTATGACATGACATTAAAATTAGCGTTCAAATCCAGTTGACAAAATTTCTAAAATTTTCTTTTTCAAATATTTAAAGTTTTGAAAAAACTGTCAATGGAGATAATTTTTTCCCTAAATAATTCATCTTCATAGCACATTCTTTCGTACCCATATACATTTTAATTCATTTGCCTTTTGGCAGCTCGCAACCACTTTGCGCCAGGACAATGGACGACGACACTTTATCGCAATTCGGCAACAGCAAAGTGTGAAAGTGTATTAAACTTAATTGGCCAGACTCAAACTCGTCAAAAACAAAAATGGAAAAAAACGAAGACACATATGAGCCAGAAATCGTGGAGATCAAACAGAAAATCAAATAGACCTTTTTCCCCGTTGATGGATAGAGTGATGCATGGACAGACTCTCTTTTCACAGGGTAGCCCACTGCATTTGCTTTTTGTGGCGTTTCATATGTGACCCATGACGTAAGTCTTGTCAAGTTATGGACTAGGAATGACACTCCAATTGGGTGTATGTTTGGCTACATTTAAAAAACTGCAAAAAAAAAAAATAAGAAGAAGAGTGAGCTCGTCGTTGTTATCAAGCCTGTCATCGGTGTGTATTATTGCTGGAAATTCGATTTTAGCGTTCAAAGGAAAACGCACTTAAAAATGCTAAATTGAATTTTCTGGTCTAGCACCTCTTGAACGACAGCAACAGAAGAGCAGGAACAGCAGCTATAGCGAAAAAAAACAACGTCCAACTGTGGGACAAATAACGTGCCATTGCTCTTGGTGCTAGTGACAGTTGGGTAGCCACCACCCTGTGGAAGGTACAGTGGAATAATTCCAAAAAAATGGGATCGATTTTAATGGGATACATTTCATAGCAGCTATATACAAATCTGGACCGATTTGGTCCAAAAAGTTGCAGAAAAATGTCGAAGAGCCCAACACATTTCACTGTACCAAATTTCGGCGAAATCGGAAAATCAATGCGCCTTTTATGGCCCCAAAACCTTAAATCGAGAGATCGGCGTATATGGCAGCTATATCCAAATCTGAACCGATTGGAGCCAAATTGAAAAAGGGCCCAACACAACTCAATGTCTCAAATTTCAGCAAAATCGGATAATAAATGTGACTTTTATGGACATAAGACCCTAAATCGAAGGTTCGGTCTATATGGCAGCTATAACCAAATCCTGACCGATTTGGGCCAAGTTGCAGACAAATGTCGAAGAGCCTAAGACATCTCACTGTTCAAGATTTCAGCGACATCGGACAATAAATGCACCTTTTATGGCCCCAAAACCTTAAATCGAGAGATCGGTCTATATGACAGCTATAACCAAATCTGGACAGATCTGGGCCAAATTGACGAAGGATGTCGAAAGGCCTAACACAACTCACTGTCCCAAATTTCAGCAAAATCGGATATTAAATGTGGCTTTTATGGGCCTAACACCCTAAATCGGCGGATCGGTCTATATGGCAGCTATAACCAAATCTGAACCTATCTGGGCCAAATTGAAGAAACATGTCGAAGGGCCTAATACAACTCACTGTCCCAAATTTCAGCAAAATCGGTCAACAAATGTGGCTTTTATGGGTCTAAGACCCTTAATTGGCGGATCGGTCTATATAGGGCCCATATTGACCGATCTGCCGATTTAGGGTCTAAGGCCCATAAAAGCCACATTTACTCTCCGATTTTGCTGAATTTTGGGACAGTGAGTTGTGTTAGGCCCTTTAACATCCTTCGTCAATTTGGCGCAGATATGTCCAGATTTGGATATAGCTTCCATATAGACCGATCCTCCGATTGAGGGTCTTAGGCCCATAAAAGCCACATTTATTATCCGATTCCGCTGAAATTTGTGACAAAGAGTTGTGTTAGGCCTTTCGACATCCTTCGTCAGTTTGGCCCAGGTCGGTCCAGATTTGGTTATAGCTGCCATATAGACCGATCTCTCGATTTAAGGTCTTAGGCCCATAAAAGCCACATTTATTATCCGATTCCGCTGATATTTGGGACAGTGAGTTGTGTTGGGCCCTTCGACATCCTTCTTCACTTTGGCCCTGATCGGTTCAGATTAGGTTATAGCTGCCATATAGACCGATCCTCCGATTTAGGGTCTTAGGCCCATAAAAGCCACATTTATTATCCGATTTTGCTGAAATATGGGGCAGTGAGTTATGTTAGGCCCTTCGACATCCTCTTCAATTTTGCCCAGATCGGTCGAGATTTTGATATAGCTGCCATATAGACCGATCCTCCGATTTATTGTCTTAGGCCCATAAAAGCCACATTTTTTATCCGATTTTGCTGAAATTTGGTATAGTAGGTTGTGTTAGGCTACTAGACATCCTTATTCAAATTGCCCCACATCGGTCCTTATTTGGATATAGCTGCCATATAGACCGACCTATCTATGGGCCATTTGGGCCCATAATACTCACATTTATTATCCGATTTCGCGAAAATTTGGTATAGCAAGAAATGTTTGGCTCCTCGACTTCCCTGTTCAATACGGCTCAAATCGGTCTAGATTTGGATATAGGTGCCATATATACCGATCTCCCGATTTAAGGAGAATTTTTTTTTACCGATTTCGCTCAAATTTAGCACAATGATCCTTTTTACATGTTTAAATGTAATTTTCTTCATTTATTTTACTTTTACTAAACCGCCTTCAATATTTATTCCTTCCGAGAACTACTGTCCTTACCCACTCTCGGGTTGCTCAACAGCTCTGCCACCAACGTGGACGTTCGCCATAGCTGTCATGAGCCTGTGTGTCTGTCACCATTGCCAGCATCAACATCGACATCATCTTTGCCATCATCATAGTCGTCATCATTAAAGCGAAGAGTGTTAAAAATATGACAGAAAGTTATTTCCCAACCATCATCGAGCAGCCAACAATCTGCGCTTGGCAAAGCTTTAAAGGACTCTTGAAAAATAAAAACGTAACGAAAATTGAAACATGTTGATGTGAAATGATTTTCGGTGTTACAAACGTAAAGTGGAGATGCGTTGTGTTGTGTTTGGGAGTTTATTCCCGCAGGACCTCAATTTACTCCGACAAGAATTCCTTTTCATTCAACAATAATTTAATCAGAATTTTAAAATTCCAGCCTGCATGCGCGTACAAATCAGCCAAGAGTCGTCTCTAGCAAATAAAATGAAGGGAAAATAAAAAAAATAATGCCGGTAAGTTTGCTTGAGGCCCTTGCTGTGTGTGAGTCTTCAATGCCGGATGAGGCATTTAATTCAAGTGGCCGAATTTTACTCAATTTCTCAATGGTTTATTAGCTCAAGTACTTTGAAATGTATAGCCTCGGGTCAAATTTCACACTTAGTGCCTTTTCCAGGGCCATAAAGTGCTGCGAACAATCAAATCTATGTTTGCGAATGCAAAGAAAAGTGTGTGTGTGAGTGCACTTGAAGCGCCATTAACAGGTACTTGAATGCGTCATCATTATTGAGAGAAAGAAAATTAAAAAAAAGTAACCAAGCAAATGGTTATCCTGGCAAAACAACCCTTCTGCCCATCTCATACCATTCATCTTTTTGCTTAACTGCCAGTGTTGCCATTGAACATGAAAATGTTCTACAAGTTTTTTAGCGCTATAACAGACAGGGGAGTAAATTAATTGTGTCATGCAGTTTGCAACACATTGAATTTATTAATCTTTGCACCCATTGGGTATAGGATATAGTCCGTGTGTCAAATAGTCGGACATATGATTTTAAAACAAATAAAAAGGCGTTAAGTTCGGCCGGGCCGAACTTTGGATACCCACCACCTCGGGTATATATGAAAATCATCTTTCGTCAAAATCCGGTAAAATATGCATTCTTATGCCCCATAGTAGCTATATAGACATATCATCTGATCTAGACCAAATACTTATAGGTACAAGTCATTGTTCAATTGCGCCATTTATGGGGCCAAGATTTTAAATCGAGATATCAGTCAATATGACAGCTATATCCAAATCTGGACAGATTTGGACCAAACTTAAGAACAATGTCGAAGAGCCTAACACAACTCACTGTCCCAAATTTCGGCAAAATCGGACAATAAATGTGCCTTTTATGGTCCCAAAACCTTACATCGTGAGATCGGTCTATATGGCAGCTATATTCAAATCTGGACCGATCTGGGCAAAATTTTAGAAGTATGTCGAAGGGCCTAACACAAATCACTGTCCCAAATTTCGGAGAGATCGGGCAATAAATGCGCCCTTTTTGGACCCAAAACTTTAGATTGAGAGATCGGTCTATATGGCAGCTATATCCCAATCTGGACCGATCTGTGCCATATTGCAGAGATATGTCGAGCGGTCTAATACAACTCACTGACCCAAATTTCAGCAAAATCGGATAATAAATGTGGCTTTTATGGGCCTAAGACCCTAAATCAGCGGATCGGTCTTTATGGTAGCTATATCAATATCTATCCCGATCTAGGCCAAATAGACGAAGGTTGTTGAAGGGGCTGAGGCAACTCACTGTCCCAAATTTCAGCTAAATCGGATAATAAATGTGAAGTTTATGGGCCTAAGACCCTAAATCGGCTTATCGATCGGTCTGTATGGCAGCTATATCAAAATCTGGACCGATCTGGGCCAAATGGACGAAGGTTTTCAAAGGGCCTAAGGAATTTCACTGTCCCAAATTTCAGCTTAATCGGATAATAAATATGGTGTTTATAGGCCTAAGACCCTAAATCGGAGGATCGGTCTATATGGCAGCTTTATCGAAATCTAAACCGATCTGTGCTATATTATAGAGGTATGTCAAGGGGCTTAATTTAACTCACTGTTCCAAATTTCGGCTACATCCAAAAATAAACGCGCCTATTATGGGCCCAAAACCTTATATCGAGGAGTCGGTCTATATGGCAGCTATATTCAAATCTGAACCGATCAGAGCCAAATCAACGAAGGATGTCGAAGGACCTAACACATCTCACTGTCCCAAATTTCATCAAAATGAGGCAATAAAAGTGGCTTTTATGGGCTTAAGACCCTAAATCGGAGGATCGGTCTATATGGCAGCTATATCCAAATCTGAACCGATCTGCGCCAAATTGACGAAGGATGTCGAAGGGCCTAACACAACTCACCGTCCCAAATTTTATCAAGATCGGGTAATAAATGTGGCTTTTATGGGCCTAAGACCTAAATCGGAGGATCGGTCTGTATGGCAGCTATAATCAAATCTGAATCGATCTGAGGCAAATTGAAGAAGGAAGTCTAAGGGCCTAACACAACTCACTGTCCCAAATTTCAGCAAAGTCGGATAATAAATGTGACTTTTACGGGCCGTCGGATGTCGAAGGGCCCCATCCTTCAGTGGTGGGTAAAAAAAAACGCCCTCTTAAATAAATCTCTAACACGGCAACCCTGTTCCCCCTGATAAAAGCATGACTGCGATCCCTTAGTCATGCCTCGAACTATGAATGAAAAGAAATTGTAAGGATGGTTAAATTAAAAGTTTACATGTGACCATAATTGCGTACTTTAATACCAGCAGTTGGTGCGTGCATATTTTTTGTCGTCTTGCCTTCTTGCGAAAGCCCAACTCGCGTAGATGTCGCCAACAACGTGGTCGATCTTTCTCTTGCCTCTCAGTACCATTATAAATGATTAATGATAAGGATTTATGGAACAAACAACTCATGGGCGACTGAGCAACCCTTCCATGTTTCGTTGGCTGCTGGCTGCTGTTCACAGTTCCAGCATGGCATAATGCCTTCGAAAGCAACGTCATCGTCATCGTTAGTGCTAATGCTAAGTAGGCCTTTTCGCGCCTTTCCACGTGATTAGAAGCAAGCGTTCTGTGATGCTAAGACTTTGCTAAGCTTCGTCAACGTTCACACGCCAGCCAGCCGGCCTCAACGAACGGCAAAGCCAGCCAGTCATTCGCTGGAAAACATCTTTGCTAAATTGGCAACATTCAAATGAATATGGCGGCGACAAAATGAGAGGCTAAAATGGTTAAAATGAATTGTCATTTGGCATGACTCCCTGAACCGCCACCCCCACCCGCTATATCAAAGGGTTGGCATAGGCCTTAAAACAGGCGACAGGAATTTAGAGTGTTATGGCATCAACAGCAGCAGCAGCAGCAGCAGCAGCAGCAGCAAGGGAGAAATGGGAATTTATCAAACTCATGCCCCGTTAATATTATGACAGCGAACGTTTGCACGATTTAACGGCTAAATGTCTTCTCTTGCCTACCATGCCTTTCCTGGGCGCGGGTCCGGGTCCTGCGTCCTTCCCCCTTAGCCTATGAAAGACTTTTAAACTAAAACGCGTTGCTTTACTTAATCTGGGCGATAGACACACTTAATATTAGTCTCATCATTGAGGCAAAAGCCACCATCAACCAAAAAAAAAAAACAAGTAAAAGCGTGCTAAGTTCGGCCGGGCCGAATCTTATATACCCTCCACCATGGAGCGCAGTTGTCGAGTTCTTTTCCCGACATCTCTTCTTAGGCAAAAAGTGATATAAGAAAAGATTTGCTCTGCTATTAGAGCGATATCAAGATATGGTCCGGTTTGGACCACAATTAAATTATATGTTGGAGGCCTGTGTAAAATGTCAGCCAATTCGAGTAAGAATTGCGCCCTTTGGGGGCTCAAGAAGTAAAATAGAGAGATCGATTTATATGGGAGCTGTATGGGGCTATAAACAGATTTAGACCATAATCAACACGTATGTTGATGGTCAAGAGAGGATCCATCGTACAAAATTTCAGGCAAATCGGATAATAATTGCGACTTCAAGAGGCTCAAGAAGTCAAGATCCCAGATCGGTTTACATGGCAGCTATATCAGGTTATGAACCGATTTAAACCTTATTTGACACAGTGGTTGAAAGAAAAAATAAAAAATAAAAAACGTCATGCAAAATTTCAGCCAAATCAGGTAGGAATTGCGTCCTCTAGAAGCTCAAGAAGTCAAGTCCCCAAATCTGTTTATATGACAGCTATATCAGTTTATGAGCCGATTTGAACCATTTTTGGCACACTTGTTGGATATCATAAAAAAAAACATGTCGTGCAAAATTTCATTCCAATCTGATAAGAATTGCGCACTTTAGAGGCTTAAGAAGTCAAGACCCAAGATCGGTTTATATGGCAGCTATATCAGGTTATGAACCGATTAGGACCATACTTGGCACAGTTGTTGAATATCATAACAAAACACGTCGTGCAAAATTTCATTGTAATCGGATAAGAATTGCGCACTCTAGAGGCTTAAGAAGTCAAGACCCAAGATCGGTTTATATGGCAGCTATATGAGGTTATGGACCGATTAGGACCATACTTAGCACAGTTGCTGAATATCATAACAAAACACGTCGTGCAAGATTTCATTCCAATCGGATAAGAATTGCGCACTCTAGAGGCTCAAGAATTCAAGACCCAAGATCGGTTTATATGCCAGCTATATCAGATTATAGACCGATTTGAACCATATTTAGCACAGTTGTTGGATATCATAACAAAACACGTCGTGCCAAAATTCATTCAAATCGGATAAGAATTGGGCACTCTAGAGGCTCAAGAAGTCAAGACCCAAGATCGGTTTATATGGCAGCTATATCAGATTATGAACCGATTTGAACCATACTTGGCACAGTTGTTGGACATCATAACAAAACACGTCGTGCCAAAATTCATTCCAATCGGATAAGAATTGCGCACTCTAGAGGCTCAAGAAGTCAAGACCCAAGATCGGTTTATATGGCAGCTATATCAGATTATGAACCGATTTCAACCATACTTGGCACAGTTGTTGGGTATCATAACAAAACACGTCGTGCAAAATTTCATTCCAATCGGATAAGAATTGCGCACTCTAGAGGCTCAAGAAGTCAAGACCCAAGATCGGTTTATATGGCAGCTATATCAAAACATGGACCGATATGGCCCATTTACAATACCAACCGACCTACACTAATAAGAAGTATTTGTGCAAAATTTCAAGCGGATAGCTTTACTCCTTCGGAAGTTAGCGTGCTTTCGACAGACAGACGGACGGACGGACGGACGGACGGACGGACGGACGGACGGACGGACGGACGGACGGACGGATGGACAGACGGACGGACATGGCTAGATCGACATAAAATTTCACGACGATCAAGAATATATATACTTTATGGGGTCTCAGACGAATATTTCGAGTAGTTACAAACAGAATGACGAAATTAGTATACCCCCCATCTTATGGTGGAGGGTATAAAAAAGGGAAGGAGTAACTTAAGCTTTGTCACTTTATCTTGGTGTTTGTTTGTGTGTGTGTGTGTGTGTGTGTATGAATAAGCCTGCAAGTGTATTAAAAATTTCCAGCTCATAGTCAAATCCTTTAAAAAATGATTCTTAAATTATAGTCGCTTTTTTAGATGAGGTATGAGTGCGCTAATCTCGCCAAAATGCCATTGTAAAGCGGAAAGGATTTCACAACGCTATGCTGTAGCAATTGCGCATTACAGTGATTTTTTTTTTTTGTGGCAAATAGATAACAATGTGGTAAATATGGGCTTTTATTCATGATTTAAATTAGTGGTTTTAAGGCAAGAAGGGTAAGAGTCATGGCATGCAGTTTAAAGAAATAATGTATAAAATAACAAGTAAAAGGCGGCCGGGCCGAACTTTGGATACCCACCACCTCGGGTATTTATGTAAACCACCTTTTGTCAAAATCAAAAGAAAAATGCATATTAAGGAAAGATGTCGAAGAGCCTAACACAACTCACTCTCCCAAATTTCGGCGAAATCGGACAATAATCGGCCCCAAAACCTAAAATCGAGATATCGGTCTATATGGCAGCTATATCCAAATCTTGACCGATCGGGGCCAAATTGAAGAAGGATATCGAAGGGCCTAGTAAAACTCTCTGCTCCAAATTTCAGCTAAATCGGATGATAAATGTGGCGTTTATGGGCTTAAGACCCTAAATCGGCGGATCGGTCTATATGGCAGCTATATCCAAATCTGAACCGATCTGAGCCAAATTGACGAAGGATATCGAGGGGCGTAACACAGCTCACTGTCCCAATTTTCAGAAAAATTGGATAATAAATGTGGCTTTTATGGGCCTAAGACTCTAAATAGGAGGATCGGTCTATATGGCAGCTATATCCAATTCTGAACCGATCTGATTCATATTGCAGAGGTATATCGAGGGGACTAACACAACCCACTATCCCAAATTTCAGCAAAATCGGGTAATAAATGTGGCTTTTATGGGCCTAAGAAACTAAATCGAAGGATCGGTCTATATGGCGACTATATCCAAATCTGAACCGATCAGGGCCAAATTAACGAAGAATGTCGAAGGGCATAATAAAACTCACTGCCACAAATTTCAGCAAAATCGGATAATAAATGTGGCTTTTATGGGCCTAAGACCCCAAATAGGAGGATCGGTCTATATGGCAGCTATATCCAAATCTAGACCGATCTGTCCCATATTAAAGAAGGATGTCGAAGGGCCTAACACAACTCACTGTCCTAAATTTCAACAAAATCGGATAATAAATGTGGCTTTTAAGGGCCTAAGACCCCAAATCGGAGAATCGGTCTATATGGCAGCTATATTCAAATCTGGACCGATCTCGGCCAAATTGACGGAGGATGTCGAAGGGCCTAACACAACTCACTGTCCTAAATTTCAAAAAAATCGGATAATAAATGTGGCTTTCATGGCCCAAAACCTTAAGTCGACCGATCTGAGCCAAATTGGCGAGCGATGTCGAGGGGCGTAATACAGCTCACTGTCCCAATTTTCAGCAAAATTTGATAATAAATGTGGCTTTTACGGGCCTAAGAACCCAAATCGGAGGATCGGTCTATATGGCAGCTATATCCGATCTGGTCCATATTGAAGAGGGATGTCGAAGGACCTAACGCAACTCACTGTCCCAAATTTCGGAGAGATCGGGCAATAAATGTGGCTTTTATGAGCCCAAAATCTTAAATCGAGAGATCGGTCTATATGTTAGCTATATCCAAATCTTGAGCGATCGGGCCCAAATTGAAGAAGGACATCGAAGGGCCTAGTAAAGCTCACTGTCCCAAATTTCAGCTAAATCGGATAATAAACGTAATGGGCGTAAGACCCCAAATCGGCGGATCGGTCTATATGGCAGCTATATCCATCTGAACCGATCTGTCCGTCCGTCTGTCTGTCGAAAGCACGCTAACTTCCGAAGGAGTACAGCTATCCGCTTGAAATTTTGCACTAATACTTCTTATTAGTGTAGGTCGATTTGTATTGTAAATGGGCAATATCGGTCCATGTTTTGATATAGCTGCCATATAAACCGATCTTGGGTCTTGACTTCTTGAGCCTCTAGAGGGCGCAATTCTTATCCGATTGGGATGAATTTTTGCACGACGTGTTTTGCTATTACTTCCAACAACTGTGCTAAATAAGGTTCAAATCAGTCAATAACCTGATATAGCTGCCATATAAACCGATCTTGGGTCTTGACTTTTTGAGCCTCTAGAGGGCGCAATTCTTATCTGATTAGAATGAAATTTTGCACGACGTGTTTTGTTATGATATCCAATAACTGTGCCAGTATGGTTCACGACGTCCCATAACCTGATATAGCAGCCATATAAACCGATCTTGGTTCTTGACTTCTTGAGCCTCTAGAGGGCGCAATGCGATCAAAAGCGATCCATGGTGGAGGGTATATAAGATTCGGCCTGGCCGAACTTACGCTCTTACTTGTTATACCTCCCAAGTTTGGCTCGAATCGGTTCAAAACCTGATATATCTCCCTTACGAACCGATCGTCCGATTGCACTTCTTGAGCCCTTACAGTGGTTGCAACTCTTATCCGTTTTGGTTGAAATTTAGCATGGTGACTGCTTCTATGACCTTCAACATATGTGCCTAGTATGGTCTGAATCAGTCCTTAACCTGATATAGATCCCATATTAACTGCTCTCCCGATTTTACTTCTTGAGCACCTATAGAGGGCAAATCTAAACAGATTTTGCTGAAATTACTTTTTGGGCAACCCAATAAAAGCTTTCCTTTCAAACAAAGGTACAAACAAATCAAAGTTACCTCAGAATTTTCTATCACCAACAGTTATGGCCTTTCCAAAAAATCAAATTTTCCATCAATACGCAATTATTCAATGGTGGAATATTAAATGAGGCAATTTCCCACACATATCATGGCATGGCATAAGGAAAACAAGCTCACAAATAAGTACAATGACAATGTAATAAGCAACTGAATTATGTCCATACAGGGAACCCAGCGTGTGCGTAAATATTGCAAGCCGCCCTCTCCAGAGGGCGGCAATACAAAACAATAAACATTAATTTCTATTAGCCAAAGGTTGATGATGGTCAATAGACCGACCATCATGGCACACGGTGGAATGGTGCTAAGGAACAAGTGACGCCTACTTACATCCACTAACGGTCGTTTCCTTCAATTTCAGGCAAGATCACCCTCCACACTGTAGCAGGACCCCAACCCTCAAGCAAGGCTATTGTCAAAGGACACCAAGCCACCAAGCAGGCAAGGGAGCACCATAATGTATTGAATGTATCTAAGAAGAGAAATTTGCTAATAGAGCCGGAATTACTACCCCACTAATACTGCGACTACTGCAAATGCAAGGACACTGCTAACTGCCAACATGGTGAGGACAACAACTACAATACCAACGTAACAACTTTTGTTATTATGTCATAAGGTTATGATGCTTATTACACACACACACACACACACCAAGGCACAGGACAGGCTACACTTGCCTGGACACTTGGAATGCTGGCTTTGGAGTAAGGAAAACGGAAGTTGTCTATGGGTGTTACCATTGTTTTTATGGGTGGGTGGCAGCATGGCTGTGCGTGTGTGTGTGTGTATGCGAAATGCTGCTCGTTTTGTGCTGGTGTTGTAAATTTCCAAACATAATTCCCACATGAATATGCAAAGCAGCAGCCGCAGCAGCAGTACTAGCCAAGCACTATCACCACAGCCACCAAGCCATGCCTCCACCTACAAATCGTGCCCTTTAAGCAATTACAAATATTACATCGAAGATGATTTAGAGTCGCCTGGTGTGCCTGGCCCCACCATGCTAGGCTAAGAAAAACAAATGACCTTTAGAATCCCCTCCAAACTATAATCAAAGGCGTTGGGGGTGATGTTCATTTGTTGTATTCTTTTTTTCTTTGAAATAATTGCTAATAGTGTGAGCTCTTACGCTTCTTCTCTTTCAGCAACTTTGGTTGTCGGCCGTCTTTATCTCTTGTTCCGTAGTGCGTTACGCATTTCGAGTAAATTATGTTTATGGCCATAAAAAAGAAGTGAAAGTATGCCTAGGAACATGATTCCAAACAATTATCCTTATTACAAAGCTATAAAAGACTATGAAACAGTTCTTCTAGCAAAAGATGGCCACTCTTGTTGTCGTCTGGGCGCTTTTGGCCTTTGCTTATAATTTGACTGGTGCGATTTTCTCCCCCAAATTGAGAAGAGAACATAAAGACGCGGAAATGTAAGGTTATGTCTTTTGTTAAGAAAAAAAAAAAAACATTATATTCAAATAATTTAGACGAAATCGGTTGGCTTTGTAGACCTGGAGAAGCACTATGCAGTGTTTTGGAATTTTATTTTTTTGAAAGAAATGCGTGCAAAACAAAAATCCCTGGATGACAGGGGTGATTCGTTTTTTTTTTTGGAAGGAGGCTTGACGAAGGATGTCGAGGGGCCTACCACAACTCACTGTCCAAAATGTCAGCAAAATCGGATAATAAATGTGGCTTTTATGGCCCCAAAACCCTAAATCGGAGGATCGGTCTATATGGCAGCTATATCCGAATCTAAACCGATCTGGGCCAAATTAACTAAGGATGTTGAAGAGCCTAACACAACTCACTGTCCCAATTTTCAGCAAAATCGGAAAATAAATGTGGCTTTTATGGGCCTAAGACCCCAAATCGGAAGATCGGTCTATATGGGAGCTATATCCAAATCTAGACCGATCTGAGCCATATTGACTGAGGATGTCGAAGGGCCAAGGACAACTCACTGTCCCAAATTTGAGCAAATTCGGATAATAAATGTGGCTTTTATGGGCCTTAGACCCCAAATCGGAGGATCGGTCTATATGGCAGCCACAACCGAATCTGAACCGATCTGGGCCAAATTAACTAAGGATGTCGAAGAGCCTAACACAACTCACTGTCCCAAATTTCAGCAAAATCGGATGATAAATGTGGCTTTTATTGGCCTTAAGACCCTAAATCGGAGGATTGGTCTATATGGCAGCTATATCCAAATCTAAACCGATCTGGGCCAAATTGAAGAGGAATGTCCACGGGCCTAACACAACTCACTGTCCCAAATTTCATCAAAATCGGATAATAAATGTGTATTTTATGGGCCTATGACCCTAAATCGGAGGATCGGTCTATATGGCAGCTATATCCAAATCTGATTCGATCTGGGCCAAATTGACAAAGGATGTCGAAGGGCCTAACACAACTCACTGTCCCAAATTTCAGCAAAATCGGATAATAAATGTTGCTTTTATGGCCCTAAGACCCTAAATCGGAGGATTGGTCTATATGGCAGCTATATCCAATTCTGGACCGATCTGAGCCAAATTGACTAAAGATGTCGAAGGGCCTAACACAACTCACTGTTCAAAATTTCAGCAAAATCGGATGATAAATGGGGCTTTTATGGGCCTAAGACCCCAAATCGGAGGATCTATCTATATGGCAGCTATATCCAAATCTGAACCGATCTGAGCCAAATTGACGAAGGATGTCGAAGGGCCTAACATAACTCACTGTCCCAAATTTCAGCAAAATCGGATAATAAATGTGGCTTTTATGGCCCTAAGACCCTAAATCGGAGGATTGGTCTATATGGCAGCTATATCCAATTCTGGACCGATCTGAGCCAAATTGACTAAAGATGTCGAAGGGCCTAACACAACTCACTGTTCCAAATTTCAGCAAAATCGGATGATAAATGGGGCTTTTATGGGCCTAAGACCCCAAATCGGAGGATCGGTCTATATGGGAGCTATATCCAAATCTAAACCGATCTGGGCCAAAGAGACGAAGGATGTCAAAGGGCTCCACGCAACTCACTGTCCCAAATTTCAGCAAAATCGGATGATAAATGTGGCTTTTATGTGCCTAAGACCACAAATCGCAGGATCGGTCTATATGGCAGCTATATCCAAATCTGAACCGATCTGAACTAAATTGACGAAGGATGTCGAGGGGCCTAACACAACTCACTGTCCCGAATTTCATAAAAATTGGATAATAAATGTGGCTTTTATGGGCCTAAGACCCTAAATCGGCGGATCGGTCTATATAGGGGCTATATCTAGATATAGTCCGATTTGGCCCATCTTCAAACTTAACCTGCTTATGGACAAAGAAAGAATCTGTGCAAAGTTTCAGCTCAATATCTCAATTTTTGAAGACTGTAGCGTGATTTCAACAGACAGACGGACGGACATATCTAGATCGTCTTAGATTTTAACGCTGATCAAGAATATATATACTTTATAGGGTCGGAAATGGATATTTCGATGTGTTACGGCATCATATAGTCATGATAGGGCATATGCCCATTTGGGGAGTTTTTGGGTGGTGGGGTGACCCCCTACACTTCGATCTGATTTTGTATGCCAGATTCGTAATCTACTCCCGAATACCTTTCATTTGAGCCCCATATTGATATGGACGACCAAGTTGTCTGTTTTTAGACATTTTGGGGCTAGGGCGTTTTCCTAGGTTCTTGGAAACGATTTTTAATACCATATTCGTTTTCCACTTTTCAATATCTTTCATTTGATATCCATATTGTCCTGATCGGTAAACATGTGATTTTGGGTGGTATTTTTGGGGTAACGGGAAGGGTCCTCCATCTTCCGATATCAAAAAATTATAAAGCATATTTCTTCTTCCTGAGCATGTTCGTAACCTACTCCCGAATACCTTTCATTTGAGTCCTATATTGGCATGATCGTCAAATAAACCTATTTTAAAGGGTTTGGGGCTGGGACGGCCCCCCAGGTACTTGGACCCAACTTTTATTATGAAATTCGTACTCTACTCTTGAATACCTTTCATTTGAATCCCATATTGCCCCGAACGGTCCACTTTTATTTTTGGGTAGTACTTTTGCGATAAGGGGGAGGGTCCGCCCCCCTCCCGATATCAAAAAATTATATAGCCTATGTTTCCTTCCAGACCAACCTACACAATCTGTCGGTTCAGTCGTTTTTGAGTCTATACGGAACAAACAAGAGATGCGTGCAAAACAAAAACCCTGGATAACAGGGGAGATTCGTTCATTTTGAATGGAGGACAGCAGACTTTACAACTGGACATGTTTTTAAGAATTCATTAGGCTTAAAAGGGGATAGGGGGTTGGGCATGATAGCCCCCGAGCGGATACACAAGGCGAGATCAATTCAGATCGTCAACACGATCAAGAATATATCGACGGCTTTATATAAAAGGGCCTAACTCGTTTTTTTGATACTTTATAGGAGAAGGACAAATCTAGGCATATAACCGCCTGAAATTTAAAGGCAATATGTCTTCCAGATTAAATGTTAACCTCCGCGCTACGATGGCCTCTTAACTTACTTATACTAAATTCCCACCCTAATACTAAATTCCCATCCAGCCCGGAATAACTGTGAGCACCTTACATTCTGGAACATGAGGTCCGATCTGTGTGGTGTCCATTACTGTTACGTGAAGCTTAGCTGCGAGTGCACGGGCGCGTGCACAGGTTGCAGATAGTGGAATGCTCCATACGGAGTAGCTGCAACGACAGTCGCAGACAATCAGCGGTATAGAGCGGACATTTTAAGTGAGAGGCCGGGCGGCACCGGCACAAATAATGAGCGCCAATGATGCTCGATATGACAAGGCGAATTATTGGCGCCTTTAAATAACCAATGGCCATGATGTTCCCGGGGCTATCGGTCCTTTAGACCGGAACGAGCTTGCTCATCTACAGGAGCATGATGAGGATCGCCACCTCCACATGCAAATGTGGCTACAACAACCAAATTCCCATGAACATTCCATTAAGGAACAGGGGATACTTCTCTCATATCAATGAGTGAAGTCGGATTAGAGTTTAAGCTCAACGAGGAGGGACCTCCTCGTTTATGCCGAGTCCGAACGGCGTGCCGCATAGCGACACCACTTGGTAGAGAGGATTTAACATGGCAGGATACCTCACAAATGTAGCCAGTATTAGTAAGAGGAAAATTCACCGTAGAAAACTTTTTCTGATGTTCAGGTCGGGATTTGAACCCAGACGTTCGGAGTTATAGATGGACATGCTAGCCTCTGCGCCACTGTGGTATGCACCTAACGCAACTTAGACTCCCAAATTTCAGCGAAATCGGCTAGTAAATGCGCCTTTTTGGGGGTCCAAGACCTTAAATCTAGGGATCGGTCTATATGTCGAGGGTCCTATCATAACTCATTGTCCGAAATTTCGGCGACATCGGACAATAATTGCGCCTTTTATGGGCCTAAAACCTTAAATCGAGGGATCGGTTTATATGGCAGCTATACCCAAATCTGAAACGATGTGGGCCATATTCGACAGGGATATCAAGGATCTTAACCCTGTGGAATATGGCCCAAATCGTTTCAGATTTGGGTATAGCTACCATAGAGACCGATCTCCCGATAAAGTGTCTGAAGACCAAAAAAGCTTTATTTATTAACCGATTTCGCAGAAAATTGCAATAGTGGGTTATTTTAAGTCTCCCGACATCTGACCTAAGTATGGTTCAGATCGGATTATATTTAGATATAGCTGCCATATAGACCGATTTCCCGATAAAGGGTCTGGAGGCTATAAAAGCTTTATTTTTTATCCGATTTCGCTGAAATTCGCAACAGTGGGTTATTTTAAGACTCCCGACAACTGACCTTAATATGGATTAGAAGGGTCTGAAGGCAATAAAAGCTTTATTTTTCATCCGATTTTGCTGAAATTTGCAACAGTGAGTTATTTTAAGTCTCCGGACATCTGACCTAAGTATGGTTCAGATCGAATAATATTTAGATATAGCTGCCATATAGACCGATCTCCGGATAAAGGGTCTGAAGAATATAAAAGCTTTATTTGTTACCCGATTTCGCTGAAATTTGCAACAGTAAGTTATTTAGAGTTTCCCGACATCTGGCCCAAGTATGGTTCAGATCGGACTATTTTTAGATATAGCTGCCATATAGACCGATCTGCCCATAAGGGGTCTGAAGACCATAAAGGCTTTATTTTTCATCCGATTTCGCTGAAATTTGGAATAGTGCGCAGTTTTGCGCCTCCCGACATCTGACCTATGTATGGTTCAGATCGGACTATATTTTGATATAGCTGCCATATAGACCGATCCGCCGATAAAGGGTCTGAAGACCATAAAAGCTTTATTTGTTACCAGATTTCGCTGAAATTTGAAACAGTGAGTTTTTTTGAGCCTCACGATATCCGACCTTAATATGGTTCAGATCGGTTCAAAATTGAATAAAGGCGTATGTATTATACCACTCAATATCCGTGCCGAATTTGGGTGGTGAAGTTATCCAATTTTCACCGGATTTTGATGAAATGTGGTTTACATATATACCCGAGGTGATGGGTATCCAAAGTTCGGCCCGGCCGAACTTAACGCCTCTTTAGTACTTTTTTTTATTTACCAGCCTTCTCATGCCCATTGTAGAGTGCCTGCGTTACAAGCACATTTCTTACAGTACACAAGTATGCATCAAAAGAAACTCTAGTCTTAAGCGAGGCAGATTACAATTGTAGACAATTTACGGCAATCCTCTGGAGGATTATTATTAGCTGTTTCGCTGGCAAGGATGCCAAGGATTCCCAACTTCATTGCACCATTAAAATACAAGGCTCAAACCCAAAATGGCAAAATCCTAAGGCTGATTCATGCCACACTTCGAATCAGAAGGCAGGACGCCAAAGTGTGGAAATATGGCTGTTGGTGTTTTTCTTTCGGGCGGACGGAGCGAAAATCCTGATTAAAAGCATTAAATGTTGCCTTGCTTTGTTGTACTGCTCCACTGTTGGCGTTGTTGTTGTTGTTGTGTTTTTTGCACAATATTCAAATGAAATCAACTCAATGGTTATTCTAATACCCGACGTCCTTAACAGGCCATGGCGGCGCAGGGCAAACACAATGAAATTGCACTGAAAAATTATATTCAATTTGTTTAAATTGCCCAAATTAACATTACGCGGAGCATTGACTTAACTGGAGACGCTTAAAACGCTGAAACACTGTAACGTCGTAACATTGAAACGCTCGAATGAAGCTACTAAAGCCTGTTTAATAAATTTAACTGAAATTTTGCTTCATTTATTTCTGATTAGAAATGGGGTTTTTATGGTGGCTGACAAAGTTGCTGGCAAAAATATGATGCCAATGCATACACAGAGAAAAAACAAGTTTGAGCAATAAACAAATAAAATTCCATGATAGTCTTAATGCTGGTCCTCTGGCATTAAATCCTGGTGCAAACATCAAAAGGCACTCTCAGCATCTCGTCACAAAGTGTTTCAGCTATACCAAAGAGCTACTCTTTTGAGAGTGCATTTCCTTGCTAGTGAAGGGGTATTTAAGTAAATCGGTAAGCAGTGAAATATTCTGCAATGCAACTCCTGCTAAATTTAATCCAAATCTTTCGAATTTAAGCCTCATTCGAGCTATTGTCCTCTCAGAGAAATCCTTTTCCTTAAGCAGCCTGTTTCACATGTGATTTTTTTTCTCCATGTTTACGACAGTCTTCAAGCCCTTGTTATTCCTTTTTTCCTTCGATATAACCTCAAGTGAATGTTCGGTAGCATCGAAGGACAGACACTAAGGCGGACAATCAATCTTGCCACGAATTTAATTCAATTTCAATTGTGACATCTGCCCCATTTAGGCCTTAATGCTCGCATCGAGACTGTTTTCAATGTGGTATGCTGTTGCCGCCGGTGGTTGCATCCTTCTGTTCCTTCCAACTCCGCCCCAGCAATGGCCTAAAACTGAGGGCAGTAAAGCGGCGGAGACAGTTTTTTTCGTCCTTAATTTTAGTTTGTTTTTTTTTCCTCATCGTTGGTTTTGCTTCTGTGCAGAGTATCCTTTAATCTGTTTTCGTATGGTTTTAGTATAGTCCTTGTTTGTTGTTATTGTTTGCATTTGTTGTTCTTGTTGTGCCGCTCGTCGTTATTGGACTGGCTTGCAAAGGATGTGTTGGGCAAATGTTTGCTCATGTGGTTTCTTAAACTATTGTCAACAAAATCCAAAAAAAAAAAACGGAGAGCCGATAAAAAAATGTTTCATTAGAGACAAGCGAGCTGACTGAAACATCCCCTAAATAACCATGTAGTGGTTAGTAAGCATATGTGGGAGTTATTTGCAACAGGGGCGTATTAATACGTGGGTGTTTTCTTCTTAGAAAAAAACAATAAAAAGGCGTTAAGTTCGCCCGGGCCGAACTTTGGATACCCACCACCTCGGGAATATACGTAAACCACCTTTCATCAAAATCCGGTGAAAATTGTATACCTGAATTTCGGCGACATCGGATAATAAATGCACCTTTTATGGGCCCAAAACATTAAAAAGAGAGATCGGTCTATATGACAGCTATATCCAAATCTGGGCCGATCTGTGCCATATTACGGAAAGCTGCCAAGGGGCTTAACATAACTCACTGTCCCAAATTTCGTCAAAATCGGACAATAAAAGCGTCTTTTATGGGCCCAAATCCTTAAATCTAGAGATCGGTCTATATGGCAGCTATATTCAGTTCCAGCCCGATATGGGCTAAATTAAAGAAGGACGTTGAAGAGCTTAACTAAGCTTCCTGTCTCAAATTTCAGCGACATCGGACAATAAATGCGCCTTTTATGGCCCCAAAACCTAAAACCGAAATATCGGTCTATATGGCAGCTATATCCAAATCTGGGCCGATCTGTGCCATATTACGGAAAGCTGTTAAGGGGCTTAACATAACTCACTGTCCCAAGTTTCGTCAAAATCGGACAATAGAAGCGTCTTTTATGGGCCCAAATCCTTAAATCGAGAGATCGGTCTATATGGCAGCTATATTCAATTCTAGCCCGATATGGGCTAAATTGAAGAAGGACGTTGAAGAGCCTAACTAAGCTCCCTGTCTCAAATTTCAGTGACATCGGACAATAAATGCGTCTTTTATGGCCCCAAAACCTAAAACCGTGACATCGGTCTATATGACGGCCATATCCAAATCTGAGCCGATCTGTGCCATATTGCAAAAGTATGTCAAGGGTCTAAACGTAACTCACTGTCCCAAATTTCGTCAACATCGGACAATAATTGCTCTTTTTATGGGCCCAAAAACCTTAAATCGAGAGATCGGTCTATATAGCAGCTATAACCAAATCTGGACCGATCTGCACCGACTTAGAGGAGGATGTCGAAGGGCCTAACACAACTCACTGTTCCAAATTTCAGCAAAATCGGATAATAAATGTGGCTTTTATGGGACTAAGATCCTAAATCGGAGAATCGGTCTATATGGCAGATATACTCAAATCTGAACCGATTTGAGCCAAATTGCAAACGGAATGACTAAATTAATATACACCCATCCTTCGGTGGTGAGTATAAAAGTAAATATGAGAATAGAATAAAGTGGGAAAGCGCCTATCCATCGCGCCCCCATGCATTTGCTTCTCCGGATCGGCGGCCCACACTTATGTAACCACGATAGCGTGTTTAGGATTTTTTAGCTTTCTTTGTCGAAGCAAACCCATTTTATCCACGTGCCTAAAAAGATTATCGAGAGTCATTCTGCAAGTTCTCTGAGATAGGAGCAATACCGCCTCCTTGTATGGAAAGCTTCTGCGCCTGAAAACTCGGACATGAGCAGGGAAAGTTTTCGATCGTTTCCTCCATATACTCATCGAGACAGCGTCCGCAGCAGTCTTTGTGCTAAACTCGGGCGGGTACATGGCTTTTCGCAAAGCGTCCAGTTATGACTTTTATAATCATACTCCGTGACCCCTTACCAAGGGTCAGTAATTTTCTCTTCCTCCATCGGTTAACAGCTGGCCTGATTGTTCTGGCAATCCAAGATCTATCTACAGGCCCCCACCTCGTTGCCACCTTCGCACTGGCCATCTCTTCTACTAAGTTCAGTAGTTCGACAACAGGCACTTGTCCAAGAACTTAACGGAGTCCGTTAAGGGCCAACAAACACTCCACCACGCACTTCGCCCTTACCTTCCTCGAATCCAAGGCCTCGAAGACCGCCATCTACATATATCCCATTCTTGAATCGTTATCGACGACAGGTAGTCTAACATCGTCCTCTGCCTAACCCCGCATCCATAGAAACCAGAATGGAACTGTGTGCGTGTCCTCCTTCTTTTAGCAAGCCCTTCGGGGCCCAGCCCCAAAATTTAAAACTAATTAACTTGAATACTCAGCATCGCCTTCAAACCCACCTGCCGTGTGGACCTTAACGCTCCAGGGACTTTAACGCAGGTCATTCTTTGCACTCTCTGAAACTCATTTGTGTGCGTCCTCTTGTCCACAGTCATCCATTATACCAGTGTATCATACCAGTGCGTCGTCCGCATATGCAATTAGTCTCACGCCATCTCTATTGAGACACAATAGGACTTTGAATATCCGTAGGTTCCAGAGAATCGGCCAGAACACCCCTCGTTGATGCTTTCCCCTTGACCACATTGTCTTCCAAGTGCACATTGATTATTCTGCCGCGAGGCATATTATCTGTCCACCGTGCGGCCAAGGCGGCGACAATCGACCCTATCACCGCGTTGTTAAGCGCCCCCTCAATATCAAGGAAGCCAGCCATCGGGCACCCATTCTATTGGAGAGACATCTCAACTTCTCATACCACTTTATGTAGGGCCATATGCATCGATCTCTCTTTGAGGTATGCGGTACGCATGTTGGTCCCACTGAAATTCTCCGGTGTCAACCAGTCCCTCCATCACCTTTCGGTCTATCAGTCTTTTTTGTATTTTAGGTAACTAGGATGACAGACGGTTTGCCCTATAATCCCTCGTAGAGTAATGGTTTGTTTTTCCGCCTAGGAGATAAATGTCACCCTAACCTCCCTCACCCCAACCTCCCTCACCCCAACCTCCATCACCCCAACCTTCCTCACCTAAACCTTCCTCACCCCAACCTCCCTCACCCAAACCTCCTGAACCCCAACCACCCTCACCCCAACCTCCCTCTCCCCAACCTCCCTCACCCCAACCTCCCTCACCCCAACCTCCCTCACCCCAACCTCCCTCACCCCAACCTCCCTCACCCCAACCTCCCTCACCCCAACCTCCCTCACCACAACCTCCCTCACCCCAACCTCCCTCACCCCAACCTCCCTCACCCCAACCTCCCTCACCCCAACCCCCCTCACCCCAACCTCCCTCACCCCAACCTCCCTCACCCCAACCTTCCTCACCCCAACCTCCCTCACCCCAACCTCCCTCACCCCAACCTCCCTCACCCCAACCTCCCTCACCCCAACCTCCCTCACCCCAACCTCCCTCACCCCAACCTCCCTCACCCCAACCTCCCTCACCCCAACCTCCCTCACCCCAACCTCCCTCACCCCAACCTCCCTCACCCCAACCTCCCTCACCCCAACCTCCCTCACCCCCACCTCCTTAATCTCAACCTCCCTCACCCCAACCTCCCTCAACTCAAAACTCCCTCAACCCAACCTCCCTCACTCCTTCACCCACCTCCTTCAACCCAACCTCCCTCACCTTCCCACCTTCCACACCTTCTCACCTTCCTCACCCCTACCTCCCTCACCCCTACCTCCCTCACCCCTACCTCCCTCACCCCTTCACCCACCTCCTTCACCCCAACCTCCCTCAGCCCTCCAACCTCCCTCACCTTCCTCACCCCTACCTCCCTCACCCCAACCTCCCTCACCCCAACCTCCCTCACCCCAACCTCCCTCACCTTCCTCACCTCTACTTCCCTCACCCCAACCTCCCTCACCTTCCTCACCTCTACTTCCCTCACCACAACCTCCCTCACCGCAATCTCCCTCAACCCAACCTCCTTCACACCAATCTTCCTTACCCCAACTTCCCTCATCCCAACCTCCCTCACCTCCACCTCCTTAACCCCAACCTCCTTCACCCCAAACTCCCTCACCCCAATCTTCCTCACCCCAACTTCCCTCACTCCAACCTCCCTTACCCCAACCTCCCTTACCCCAACCTCCCTTACCCCAACCTCCCTAACCCCAACCTCCCTCACCGCCACCTCCTTTACCCCACAACCTCCCTCACCACAACCTCCCTCACACCAACCTCCCTCCTTGCAGGTCAATGCCAGGCTCGCCCTGAAAATTCGTTCCATCCATGACAGAGTGACGCCTAGGAACTCCTCCAGCAGCCCCAGGATGATTCCGTCCGTTGCAGCCAATTTAAACGGCTGAAAAGTGCGAATCGTTCACACTATATTTTCCTCGATTTCACCGATAAGTTCTTCCATGGATTCAGCCCTTGTCCCGATGGTTATCCTTGTCCTTGCAAATTTTGCCCATGAACATTCCACTAAGGAACAGGGGCAAATTTCTCACTTATCATGGAGTGCAGTCCGATTCAAGTTTAAGCTCAATAATAAGGGGCCTCCTTTTAAAAGCCGAGTCCGAACGGCGTGCCGCAGTGCTACACCTCTTTGGAGAGAAGTACCTCAAAAATGTTGACAGCATTAGGAGGGCATAACCACCGCTGAAAATTTTTTCTCATGGTCTTGCCAGGATTCGAACCCAGGCGTTCAGCGTCATAGGCGGACACGCTAACCTCTGCGCTACGGTGGCCTTCTTGTCCTTAATATCTGCAAAGTGTGTCGCCATCAGTAGTTCCACCGTCTTCTGATAGCTCTCGGTGTGCTAGGTTCCTTGGAGAGCGCTTTAGGCAATGTAGACGCCTCAATAGCGCCCCCAAATTTGCCCAGGAAGTCCTCTGCGCTGTCCTTCTTGAACCTGGCCAAGACCTTATGATATTCGTCCCAGACCTTATGATATGTGTTCTCTCTCTCTCTCTCTCTTCGCCTTGTTAAATAGCCTCTTGCTTTCCTTCCTGAGTACCTTCAGTTGCGGTGTTCACCACGATTGCTTCGTTTTATGCGGCAGTACCTGTTCTGGACATGCCTAACTGAAGACCTGATTAAGAGACTGCGTAACAAGATTCACTGCGGTTTCCGGTACTCTTGCCTTCGTTATTGATCACCCGATTTAAACACGCCTCCACCCCTCGGATTCCTGATGCGGCTTCCTTCCTCCACTCTCGTGCTCAATCTGAAAACCTATTCTGTAGTGTTCCGAGTCTCCAGTCTGAGACTCCATTTGAAAAGAATTGCAATTTCTAAGAACTTAAAGGGAAGACCGTTTGGTATAGCAGCTAACCTTATCAGAACCTTTACCTGATATCCATGGTCCCCTTTGCAACCTTTACTGTTACTTTAACCCCCTCTCTAAAATTTTTTCAGCTACGCCCTTATTTATCACTGTTTTTTCTCTCCCTATTTTCATGGTTTTCTTCGCCAACAAGTTGCCACAAAAATCAGGTTTGTCATCCATGTCAGGGGAACAAAAGCCAGTGTCATTCAATCATCATCATCTTGGGAGGAACAGCGACAGGCACAACGAAAAAGGGTTCTGACAGCCCAAAGAATGAAACGAACGAAACGATGATAACAGTGACAACAACAACAACAAAAACATAGGAAAATAATAAAAGGATTTAAACGGTCATCTGCTTAGAGCGAAACTTATTAAACATCAATGAAATCAATGGCGATAAGCGAGCGAGCCATTGATAGGACGATTGAACGTTGGCGAATACGCAGGATCTGGGGACACAAAGATTGACACCTAATATCCCAGTTTACCCCAACATAAATGATGTGCAGAGGAGGGGAGTGGAGGGGAGGGGAAGAGCGCCGTAAGTTAGGAAAGTTAATCGAAAGTTAATACGACTCAAACACGTGAAGTATGTCAAATGTCTTTGACTTCCCCCCTCCCCCCGCCCATAGAAGGGATCAAGAAGAAGTAAAAAAAGAGAATTTTAGTTAAAGAATTTCATTAAAGACGCCTTAAATTGAAGGCATCCATCCATCCTTTTGCCATTCATTCTTATAGCCTCAACCCTTTCCACATGGGGGTAAGGTTATTATGGATGCACGTTCGATTGGAAATCGTGAAATCAGCAAACTTCCCTCTTCTCTTTACTCCAATTGTTGTAATTGAAAAATAATTATAACCAACGAGAGAAAATGGGAAAAGGGAAAAAAACGTCACCTGATTATAGAGTGGGGTATTGCTACTGCCGTTTCTTTCAGAGTATTTGTGGATGTGGTGGGCAAAATACTTTTGGCAGCAGCTTGTTTGTGGCCTGTACTCTCTCTCTCCATTTCGCTCTCCCCATATTTCGTTGGCAGGATTCAACAACTGGTCGTTTTTATTGATTGCACATCATCGACACATCCATGGAAAAACTCCCATCCTTCCATCCACCGCAGCATTATGTGCGGGCAAAAATTTGTATGTTGTGTGACACATCTGTCACAAAAATCTTCCTATTAGTTCAACGATGGCCTCGGGCCTTCAATTTGCCACTACTTTTTGGTAGCAAACAAAAAGAGAAAAAACACTTCATCTGTTATGCGAGTAGGAAAAACAAAAACAAAAAACAATAATCCATAGATTTGTAATTGGCTCTTTAGTGTTTTTCGTAGTGTTCTTGCAATTTTCAACCCATACACCACTCTAACGCCAAGGCTCTAGCCATTAGGAGCTGCAAACGCTGTGCGGTCTGTGCTGTGGCATGGTTTAGTGCGGTAATCGACAAATACCTGGAGGCGATTTCTCAATGATACTCGTATTTGCTTCATTCAAGTATATCCTGCTAATCACTCTCTTGCGCTCGATGTGGTAGATTTGGTCCTGACGTTTATTTCGCACTTTGCTACAAAACGTTTGACGGCAATAACGCTTCATTTCAAGGGCCACTTAATGAGAAAATGCTTTTGCCAAATTGTGAAATATTTGAACAGAAGTTCAAGATGTTCTTTCAGAATTGTCCAACAAAAGATGATTTAAGGGAAAATCTGTTTTGCTTTTGGGGTTTTTTTTGTAGGATCATAGCAGGACACTTTGATTTTGAAAAATAAGCGTTTAATGAAAATGTTTAGATTTTTGTATGGGCAATTTGGAGTACAATTGGTTCAAAGATTCCTTTCAAACTAAATAAAATAAAGCTTTTATGGCCTTCAGACACTTTATCGGGCGATCGGTCTATATGGTAGCTATATCTAAATATAGACCAATCTAAACCATATTTAGGTCAGATATCGGAAGGGGTTAAATAACCCACTGTTGCAAATTTCAGCGATATCGGGTAATAAATAAAGTTTTTATGACCTTCAGATCCTTTATCGGGAGATCGGTCTATATGACAGCTATATCTAAATATAGTCCGATCTGAACAATATTTACGGCTGATGTCGGGAGGCTTAAAACTGCGCACTTTTCCAATTTTCAGCGAAATCGGGTAATAAATAAAGTTTTTATGACCTTCAGACCCTTTATCGGGAGATCGGTCTATATGACAGCTATATCTAAATATAGTCAGATCTGAACCATATTTATATCAGATGTCAAGAGGCTTAAAATAACCCACTGTTGCAAATTTCAGCGAAATCGGGTGAAAATTAAATCGAGATCGGTCTATATGGCAGCTATATCTAAATAAAATCCGATCGGAACTATATTTAGATTGGATGTTGGGAGGCTTAAAATAACCCACTGTTGCAAATTTCAGCGAAATCGGGTGAAAAATAAAGCTGTTATGGCCTTCAGACCCTTTATTGGGAGATCGGTCTATATGACAGCTATATCTAAATATAGTCCGATCTGAACCATATTTACAGCAGATGTCGGGAGGCATAAAACTGCACACTATTTCAAATTTCAGCGAAATAGGGTGAACATTAAAGCTTTTATGGCCTTCAGACCCTATATCGGGAGATCGGTCTATATGGTAGCTATATCTAAATAAAATCCGATCGGAACTATATTTAGATTGGATGTTGGGAGGCTTAAAATAACCCACTGTTGCAAATTTCAGCGAAATCGGGTGAAAAATAAAGCTGTTATGGCCTTCAGACCCTTTATTGGGAGATCGGTCTATATGGTGGCTATATCTAAATATGGACCGATCTAATCCATATTTAGGTCAGATGTAGGGAGACCTAAAATAACCCACTGTTGCAAATTTCAGCGATATCGGATAATAAATAAAGATTTTATGGCCTTCAGACCCTTTATCGGAAGATCGGTCTATATGGTAGTTATATCTAAATAATGTCCGATCAGAACCATATCTAGGTCAAATGTCGGAAGGCTTGAAATAACCCACTGTTTAAAATTTCAGCGAAATGGGGTGAACAATAAAGCTTTTATGGCCTTCAGACCCTTTATCGGGAGATCGGTCTATATGGTAGCTATATCTAAATATGGACCGATCTAATCCATATTTAGGTCAGATGTAGGGAGACCTAAAATAACCCACTGTTGCAAATTTCAGCGATATCGGGTAATAAATAAAGATTTTATGGCCTTCAGACCCTTTATCGGAAGATCGGTCTATATGGTAGTTATATCTAAATAATGTCCGATCAGAACCATATCTAGGTCAAATGTCGGGAGGCTTGAAATAACCCACTGTTTCAAATTTCAGCGAAATAGGGTGTACATTAAAGCTTTTATGGCCTTCAGACCCTATATCGGGAGATCAGTCTATATTATAGCTATATCTAAACATAGACCGATCTAATCCACATGTAGGTCAGATGTCGGGAGGCTTAAGATAACCAACTGTTTCAAATTTCAGCAAAATCGGATGAAAAATAAAGATTTTATGGCCTTCAGACCCTTTATCGGGAGATCGGTCTATATAGCAGCTATATCCAAATATGGACCGATTTGGCCCGTTCAAGAACTTAACCTGCGTGCATCAAAAAAACGTCTCTGTGCCGAGTTTCAGCTCAATACCTAAAGCTCTAAAGTGATTACAACAGACGGAAGGACGGACGGACTGACACACGGATATCGTTAAATCGTCTTAAAATTTTACGACTATCCGAAATTTATATACTTTGTAGGGTCGAAAATGGATATTTCGATGTGTTGCAAACGGAATGACTAAATGAATATACCCCCTATCTTACGGTGGTGGGTATAAAAATTCTTAAAATCCTTCTGTGAAAAGGAGAAAAATATTGAAAATTGTAGTCGCAAACTGTTGCATAGAGGTTAGCAGGTTTGCCTATGACGCCGAACGTCTGTGTTCAAATCCCAGGGGGAACATCAACAAAATTTTAAGCGGTGGTTATCCTCTCACTAATGCTGGCTATGTTTGTACGGTAACCTGCCATGTTAAATCGTCTCCACCAAGTGGTGTCGCTATGAGGCACGCCTTTCTGACTCGCCATAAACGAGGAGGTCCCTTATCATGGGGCTTTAACTTTAATCGTACATCGTATCCTCTGTTCCTTAATGCAATGTCCATGGGAAATTATTAGTAGTAGTAGAAATGGGTCCAGGAAGGGATCAATGGCGGTGGGCAATTCATATTTTTATACCCTCCACCATAGGATGGGGGGTATACTAATTTCGTCATTCTGTTTGTAACTACTCGAAATATTCGTCTGAGACCCCATAAAGTATATACATATTCATGATAGTCGCGACATTTTATGTCGATCTAGCCACGTCCGTCTGCCTGTCGAAAGCACGCTAACTTCCGAAGGAGTAAAGCTAGCCGCTTGAAATTTTGCACAAATACTTCTTATTAGTGTAGGTCAGTTGGTATTGTAAATGGGCCATATCGGTCCATGTTTTGATATAGCTGCCATATAAACCGATCTTGGGTCTTGAATTCTTGAGCCTCTGGAGGGCGCAATTCTTATCCAATTTGACTGAAATTTTGCACATAGTGCTTTAGTATTACTTCTAACAACTGTGCTGAGAATGGTTCAAATCGGTTCATAACCTGATATAGCTGCCATATAAACTGATCTTGGGTCTTGACTTCTTGAGCCTCTAGAGGGTGCAATTCTTATCCGATTTGAATGAATTTTTGCACGACGTGTTTTGTTATGATATCCAACAACTGTGCTAATTATGATTCAAATCGGTTCGTAACCTGATATAGCTGTCATATAAACCGATCTGGGATCTTGACTTCTTGAGCCTCTAGAGGTCGCAATTATTATCCGATTTGCCTGAAATTTTGTACGACGGATCCTCTCGTGATCATCAACATACGTGTTATTATGGTATACGTGTGTTATTATGGTCTGAATCGGTCTATAGCCCGATACAGCTCCCATATAAATCGATCTCTCTATTTTATTTCTTGAGCCCCCAAAGGGCGCAATTCTTATTCGAATTGGCTGATATTTTACACAGGTCTCCAACATATAATTTAATTGTGGTCTAAACCGGATCATATCTTGATATCGCTCTAATAGCTGAGCAAATCTTTTCTTATATCATCCGATTTCGTTGAAATTTGGGACAGTGAGTTGCGTTAGGCCCTTCGACCTCCATATTCAATATGGTTCAGATCGGTCCAGATATGGATATAGCTGCCATATAGACCGATCTCCTGATCTTAGCTTTTAGGCCCATAAAAGGCGCATTTGTTGTCCGATGTCGCCGAAATTTGGGACAGTGAGTTTTGTTAGGCCCTTCGACATCCTTCTTCAATTTGGCCTAGATCGGTCCACATTTGGTTAAAACTGCCATATTGACCGATCTCTCGATTTAAGGTTTTGGGCCCATAAAAGGCGCATTTATTATCCGATGTCGCCGAAATTTGGGACAGTGAATTAAGTTAAGTCTCTCGACATACTTCTATATTCGATTTTGCCAAAATTTAAGACGGTGAGTTGTTTGTTTGTTTGTTTATTGAGTGTAACACCAGCACAACAAGATTATATCTTATATGTTAATGTGCTGATTCGCAATAGAGTATATAAAATAATGATTATTCTTTTTAAAAGGATATTAACTAATCTTTACATTTTAAATTATAGTAGTAAATATTAAGGACATTTAAAGAAAAATAATTCGTAGTTCATTTAAAAAATTTAAATAGCTCATTTTTGAATGAAGTTGCATTGCTTATGCTCTGTATGTTGGGAGGTAGGTTGTTCCAGAGACGCGTACTATGTACAATGTACTGTCGTTCAGAGGTTTGTGTGGCAAATCGTGGTTGAATGAGTTTTAGGCCACGGTTGGATCTGGCGAATTTCAGATGTTTGTGTAGGTATTCAGGTTCTTTTGTGTAGATTACCTTGTGCAGAAGAAGTAGACATCTGACATTCAGTAAGTTTGAAAAAGTTAAGTTAAATATTTGGTATGTAAATTGTGATATACGAGCTTGTCGACTTTTGTTAAACACATATCTTGCAATATCATTGTAAGCAACATTAAGCTTTCTACTGGTGTCTGCATCACAATTCGCAAATATCTCGCATCCATATAACAGTGTGGGAATTAAATAACTTTTTGCAAGTAACATTCGGATGTGAAAAGGAGTTGACAAGCGAACAGTCCATAAATTTCGCAGCATCCCACGTACTTTGCCAACTGTTGCATTAATGTGATTTGTCCACGTTAGGGTTGAATTAAAAGTCAATCCTAAATTTGTGGCTACTTGTACAAGATTCACTACAGAGTTACCAATTTTCACAACGAGATCATCAGTTATTGTCACATTTCTTTTACTTATCAGAATCAGTTTGGTTTTGGATGGATTTAAACATAATGCATTATTAACAGCCCAACAATGTATTAAGTCTAAATCAATATTTATGTTAGACACACAGGTTTGGATATCTTTCAGTTTGCAGTATGTGTAAAGTTGGACATCGTCAGCATACATTTGGATTTTAGATGTTGCAGGCACATCAGGCAGATCATTTATATACATGGAAAATAAAAGAGGGCCAAGGATAGAACCTTGAGGTACTCCTTTAAGGACATTCAGAGAGTTAGACCAACTATTGTTATAAAAAACAGACTGCGATCTTTGCGTCAAATATGATGATATCAGCTTGCAAGACGTCTCGGAGAAATTAAATAATTTCATAAGTTTTAGGACAAGAATATTATGGTTTACAGTGTCAAAGGCCTTACTGTGATCCAAAAGAAGGAGAAAGGATATCATTCCGTTATCCATACTTTGACGAAGGTTTTCAATTACATCAATCAGAACAGTGGTACAACTTCTTTTCTTTCTAAATCCAGATTGCCAGTTAGATAACAAATTTTCAGATTTCAGAAAATGCTCAATTTGGTTAGCCATTATGCGTTCCAGTGCTTTAGACAGGTATGGTAAAATGGCGATGGGACGGTACTCATTTTTTGATTTGCGAATAGGTACAATTTTTGCATGTTTCCATTCAAGCGGAAAAGTGGATTTAGTTAGAACAGTGTTAAATATATATGTTAAATATGGCAGAATCTTTGGCACAATTATTTTAATAAATCGTGGATTTATTTCATCAGTTCCGATCGCATTAGATTTAATGGACAGAATGCTGTGTAGAACCTCAGTTTCATTTACACAGCGAAAGGAAAAAGGATTTTCAACAGCTACCATGCACATATTTTCATATATATTTTCAGTAGGATAGACAGTGTTTATTGAAACAAAATTCTCATTTAGTTCATTTATGTTCATGTTGGGTTCCAGCTGAGTATTGCGTTTTTCTCCAACGCCAATTTTTCGTATCTCATTCCATTTAGAGCGACTATTAACAGCATTCTGAAATTTATTATGAAAATACAATGTCTTTGCCTCAGTTATACACTTTCCAACAGCTCTTCTAGCATTTTTAAAATGTTCATGTAGTTGTGAGGTTCTAAAACGTTTCCAACGTCTATATGAAAAGTTTCTTTCATCAATCAAAGTTTTTATTCGCTGGTTAAACCAAGGTGGTTGTGAATATTTAATTGTTATTGTTTTCTCTGGAACACATCGATTGTATATTGAACAGATATGATTTTGAACAAATGATATTTGTTCATCCACAGAGTCAAAATGATAAATTGAGTCCCACGGTACTTCATCAGTAAGGTGATTCAGTAAATTGTAGTTTATTTTCTTAAAATCGCGGTAGGTAATTCTGTTGTCTTGATAGGTCATGACGTAGTTATATGTTAGAAACAGTAGGTCATGTTTAGAAAAACCAGGTGCAGCAAGTTGGTCATAAAACAAAACATTTGCAACATTGTTAACAAAAAATATATCCAGAATGCTGGATGAATGACTCGTAAAATGGGTGGGCACAGAAGTGTTAGTTGGTACTAAGCCCAACAGCTCCATCGAACTGGAAAAATGAGATTCAGACAATATATTGCTATTAAAGTCACCAGCTATAGCTATATTGTTGTAAGAAAACGAGATTGTTTCGATACAAGATAGGAGCATGTCATATGGTATATTGTTGTGGGGCCTGTAAACACAGCCAATCAGCATCTTCTCATTTGAATAACAGTTTATTTCTAGAAATAGGTATTCAATGCTGTCACCTTGTGATGACATACATTTAACAGTCGCATGTAGTCCAGATTTCAAAAATATAGCAACACCGCCACCATGACTTTGCCTATCGGCTCTAAATATGTTATATCCTGGTAAGGTATATATATTATCGCATATATCCGGGCGAAACCAAGTTTCAGATACACATATGGCATCTATAGCAGAATTCACAAAAGTATCTCGAAATTCATCCATTTTATTGTTCAAACTTTGTGCATTTATATGAACAATTGTAAGCCCAGGCATTTGGTTCTTAAAAATCTTCAGCATCAATTTGAGATTATCTCTGGAACCGCAAGAAGTGTCACTTGACATATGTAATACGCATAAGCAATGCTAACAGTATGAATAGTTGACTTAAGTGCTGAGCTGTATTAAGGAAATTCGATTTAAATAGAGGCAAAACATATATATGATAACATAGAAAAAGGCATAGTAAAGCGAATATATAGTAACATACAATTAAAATTATTATATTAAATTTAATATGACACCAAAATATTTCAGGACTCAATATGAGCAACTGGTCTTTCAGGTGTTTCACGAAAGAGATTGGTAAGTTGCTCTATGTTTTCAACAAGCGTAGGGGAATCAGATCCAGGCCGTCTTACATAAACAAGGCCACGAAGCGAAAAAACAGACTCCAGATGTTTTTGTCGCTTAAGCTTCAGTGCATTTTGAAAAATTTTGTAATTATGGTTTGTCAGGTTCTCATTTGTGTTGTGTTAGGCCCTACGATATACTTTTGCAGTATGGCACAGATCGGTCCAGATTTGTATTTAGATGCCATATAGACCGATTTCTCGATTTAAGGTTTTGAGCCGATACAAGGCGCATTTACTGTCCGATGTCCCCGAAATTTGGGACAGGGAGTTGCGTTAGGCCCCTCGACATATTCCTGCAATATGGCCCAAATCGGCCCAGATTTGGATATAGCTGGCATATAGACCGATATCTCGAATTAAAGTCTTGGCCCCATAAAAGGCGCATTTATAATCCGATTTCACTGAAATTTGACACAGTGACTTATGTTCGGCTTTTCGACATCCGTGTGGTATATAGTTCAGATCGGTATGAGGTATATGAGTATAAGGTATGAAATTTTCACCGAATTTTGATGAAAGGTGGTTTACATATATACCCGAGGTGGTGGGTATCCAAAGTTCGGCCCGGCCGAACTTAACGCCTTTTTACTTGTTAGATATAACTCCTAAAAAGACCAATATTTTGTTATACACAATTGAACAATGACTTTTATTTATTAGTATTTGGTCCAAATCGGAACCTATTCGGATATAGCTGCATTTTTTATCGGATTTTGACGAAATGTGGTTTACGTAAATACCCTAAGTTGTGTTTATCCAAAGTTCGGCCCGGCCGAACTTAATGCCTTTTTACTTGTTTTAATGTCCTTTCCTAATCTACTCCCAACTTGCTTTCCTATGAGTCCCATATAGCCGTGGTAGGCTAATATGCCCATGTAGGGGTATTTTGCAGGTGGGGTCACCTCCCCGTTCATGGACTTCATTTGTGTGGCATATTTGTAATCTGCATCATTTAAATGAATTTCTTTTCCAACACATTTCTCAATCCTTTAGACCAGTCAGTTTAGAAGCCAGGACTTTAGATTTGGTTCTTACACACCTTTGGTATTAACATACGGGTTATCTACAAATTGAATGGCGCTTATGAAAGCACTCGGCCCTCCTATGAAATCTGCCAAATCATCATAGTATGCGCCCCCCACCCAAAAAAAAAGAAGAAGAAGTTGTTATTTTATTCTTCTCGGTGATTTCTGAGAGGCCAGAGAACAAAGACTCATTCCCACATGCAAGTATATGACCATTTGGAAGCTTATTTGCCGTTTGTTTGGTTTGGAATTGTTTCTTTTATGATTTGACTATTTGTTAAAAGGGCACAAAGTCATCTTGGCATTCCATCTCATCAGATCAGATCTCATCGCCAGCGTTTTTTCTCGTTCAAGTTTATTTTTATTAGTTTGGGTTATTTGACTTCTATTTTTATTTTCCTTCGGTTGTAGTATGGCGTTTGGTTTTTTTTTGTGGATGTTATTTAGAGGCGTTTAAGTAAATAGACTCCATGTGTTTTTGTTTTGGATTGGGGGCAGATTGCTGGATGACCTCTTGAATGATACCCCATCTTTATTTGACTGCCGTTGTTGTAGTTTCATCTTGTTTTGGTGTTTCTCAACTTCTAATGGAGTCCATGCACCCTGTTCTGATGGTGTCCACAATTACACATGTCTTCGACATTGTCTACACATGTTGGTAACATTCCTCTCTTCTTTGGTTCACTCTGTGACTTGGCCATTGAAAGCCGATAGGAAAAAGATTAACATCTTGTAAATACTTCAGCTAGTGTGGGGCCAAAACAACACAGCTTAAGTGAGCAGAGTTTCCGTTTTCGCAGTTTCCTGTCCAATATGGTGGTAATATAGACTGAACCTTATAAAAGAAAATTGGATAATTTGAAATATATTGCTCGGCTTTCTGAAAATCTTGAATCATTGAATATAAAGGAAATTTTTGTGAAATCAGTAAAAATATTTCTTTAAAAAATTTGAATTTCTATTTCTTTAATATTGAAAATAAGTTCGCTAAGTTCGGCCGGGTCGAATCTTATATACCCTCCACCATGGATCGCATTTGTCAAGTTATTTGCCCGGTTTCTCTTTATACGCAAACAAAGGATAATGGATAAGAATTGATATGCTATTGGAGCTATACCAAGTTATAGTCCCATTTGGACCATAATTGAATGCTGAACATTGTAAAAGTCATTGGGTAATATTTCAGACCATTCGGATAAGTATTGCGCCTTGTAGGGGCTCAAGAAGCAAAATCGGCAGATCTGTTTATATGGGAGCTGCACCAAGCAATAGATCGATTCAGACCATATTGGACACGTATGTTGAAGGTCATAAGAGAAGCCGTAGTACAAAATTTCTGCCAAATCGGATGGGAATTGCGCCACCAAGAGGCTTAGGAAATCAAAATCCCAGATCGGTTTATATGGCAGCTATATCAGGTTATGGATCGATTTGTGCCATACTTAGCACATTTGTTGAAAGTCGTAACAGAACACTTTATGCTAAATTACAGCCAAATCGGATAAGAATTGCACACTCCAGCGGCTCAAGAAGTCAAGACCCAAGATCCGTTTATACGGCAGCTATGCCAGGTTATGAACCGATTTGTACCATACTTAGTACAGTTGTTGGATATTATAACAAAACACCCCATGCAAAATTGCATTTCAATCGGATAGGAATTGCGCCCTCTAGAGGCTCAAGAAGTCAAGACCCAAGATCGGTTTATATGGCAGCTATATTAAAACATGAACGGATTTGGCCCATTTACTATCCCAACTGACCTACACTAATAGAAAGTATTTGTGTAAGATTTCAAACGGCTAGCTTTACTGCTTCGAAAGTTAGCGAGCTTTCGACAGACAGACGAACGTATGGACAGACATGGCTAGATCGTAATATTCGAAATATTCGTCTAAGACCCCATAAAGTATATATATTCTGCGAAATCGCACAATAAATGCGCCTTTATGGGCCCAAATCCTTAAATCGAGAGATCGGTCTATATGGCAGCTATATCCGAGTCCCGATCTGAGCCAAATTGAAGAATAACGTCGAAGGGCCTTACACAACTCATTGTCCCCAATTTCGGCGACATCGGAAAATTTATGGGCCTAAGACCCTAATATGGCAGCTATATCGAAATCTGACCCGATCTGAGCCAAATAGAAAAAGAATGTTGGAGGTACTTATCTTAACTCAAAGTCCCAAATTTGGGCGAAATCGGACAATAAATGCGCCTTTTTTGGCCCCAAACCCTAAAACCGAGAGATCGGTCTATATGGCAGCTATATCCAAATCTGGACCGATCTGTGCCATAATTAAATTTTGGCAACATCGGACAATAAATGCGCCTTTTATAGGCCCAAAAACCTAGAACCGAGAGATCGGTCTATATGGCAGCTATATCCAAATCTGGACCGATCTGAGCCAAATTGAAGAATAATGTCGAAAGGCCTTACACAACTCATTGTCCCAAATTTCGGCGACATCGGACAATTTATGGGCCTAAGACCCTAAACCAAATCTGCACCGATCTGTGCCATATTGACGGAGTATATCGAAGGGCTTAAGACAACTCACTGTCCCAAATTTCAGCAAAATCGAATAATAAATGTGGCTCTTATGAGCATAAGACCCTAAATCGGAGGATCGGTCTATATGGTGGCTATATCCAAATCTAGACCGATCTAAGACAAATTGTCGGAGGTTTTCGAAGGGCTTAACACAACTCACTGTCCCAAATTTCAGCAAAAACGGATAATAAATGTGGCTTTAATGGGCTTAAGATCCTAATTCGGAGGATCGGTCCATATGACAGATATATCCAAATCTCGAGCGATCTAAGCCAAATTGACGGAGGATGTCGAAGGGCCTAACACAACTCACTGTCCTAAATTTCGGCGAAATCGGACAATAACTGCGCCTTACATCGCCCCAAAACTTAAATCCGAGAGATCGGTCTATATGGCAGCTATATCCAAATTTGGACCGATCTATGCCATATTGCACAAATATGTCGAGGGGCTGAACTTAACTCACTGCCTCAAATTTCGGCGACATCGGACAATAATTGCGCCTTTTATGGGCCCAAAACCTTAAAACGAGAGATCGGTCTATATGGCAGCTATATCCAAATCTGGAGCGATCTGAACCAAATTGACGAATAATGTCGATGCACTTATTTAAACTCAATGTCACAAATTTGGACGAAATCAGACAAGAAATGCGCTTGTTATGGGCCCAAAACCTTAAAACGAGAGATCGGTCCATATGGCAGCTATATCCAAATCTGAACCGATCTGAGCCAAATTGACGGAGGATGTCGAAGGGCCTAACACAACTCACTGTCCTACATTTCAGCAAAATCGGATAATAAATGTGGCTTTTATGGGCCCAAGACCCTAAATTCGCCGATCGGTCTATATGGGGGCTATATCAAGATATAGTCCGATATAGCCCATCTTCGAATTAACTTTGAGCTTATGGACAAGAAGAGAATCTGTGCAAGGTCTCAGCTCAATATCACAGCTCAATATTTTAAAGACTGTTACGTGATTTCAACAGACTGACGGACAAACGGACGGATATGTCTAGATGGTCTTAGATTTTTACGCTGATCAAGAATATATATACTTTATAGGGTCGGAAATGGATATTTCGATGTCTTGCCAACGGAATGATAAAATTAATATACCCCCATCTTTCGGTGGTGGGTATAAAAATTTTCTAAACAATTTTTGATGATTTCGTATTCTTTGTATATAAACCTGACTGTCTGATCTCATAAAGTCGGATTTTAGTTATATATGGCCGCTACATGGATCGATCTCCAGACTTAAAGTCTTGAGGCAATAAATTGGTGATTTTTTATCCGATTTTGATGAAATTTGGCACAGTGAGTTCCGGTAGACCCCTATTCATTTCTGTGTAGTGCGGACTTTATTTGGATATAGCTGCTCTTAGACCGACCACCCTATCTCCCGGTATAGGGTATTGAGGCCATAAAAGATCCATTTGTTACCCGAATTCGATGAAATTTGGCATAGTGTGTTCCAGTAGACCTCTACCCATTTCTGTCAAATGTGGTACAGATCGGACCATATTTGGATATAGCTGCCATATATACCGATCTCCCGATATTGTGTAATGCAATGAAATTTAGTACAGCGAGTACCGCTACCCCTCTAAACCTTTTTGTTGAATATTGTCCAGATCGGACCAAATTTGGATATAGCTGCTATGTAGACCGATCTACCGATATTGAGTATTGAACCCATAAAACGAGAATTTTTCACCCGATTTTGATGAAATTTGAAACAGTGAGTTTTGATAGACCTCTACACCTGCTTGTTGAATATCGTCCAGATCGAAACATATTTGGATATAACTGCCATATAGACCGATCTCCCGAGTTCGGATAATAAATTGATCTTTTATTACCTCAATACCCTATATCAGGAGATCGGGTGGTCGGTCTAAGGGCAGCTATTTAAAAATTTAGTTTGATAAGAATCGAACTTCACAGAAATGAAAAGGGGTTTACCAGATCTCATTGTGCCAAATTTCATCGAAATCGGATAAAAATTTGCCAATTTATTGCCCCAAGACTATAAGTCTGGAGATCGGTCCATGTAGCGGCTATATATAACTTAAATCCGATTTTATGAGATCAACGATCAGGTTTATATACAAAGAATACGAAGTCATCAAAAACTTTTTTGAAAAATGTTTTCATGCTCAATATATCTGCAAAATTATAAATACCCGGGTATAAGTGGGTAAATACTCGGGTATTTAACCAATTTACCGGGTAAGTACCTTTTGGGTATTTACCCATCGCCCATCTCTAGCAATGGATTGTCCAATGATAACCCAGAGGAGTGTTTCACGGGTCATAGGGAAGATTATAACGCAATGGGTCGCGTAATAATCATCGCGAATAGTTGCTAGAACTTCCGCACACGCACTGGATTGTCCAATTATAACCTAGAGGAGTCTACCACGAGTCATACGGACGATTATAACGCAATGACATCCACACACGCTATGGATTGTCCATCGATAACGTAGAAGAGTGTTACGCGACTGATACGGAAGAACAATTGCTTAAAAATCTTCCAGAATATTATTTTATTCTTCGCGGGGACGAACTCTCTTCCAAAATTATGAAAAATGTTTGTAGGGTTAGTCAATAAACCCCTCATCCCGTATTGATGGGTATTCAAGTATTAGTGAGCTGTTTTTCTCACTGGCAACCCTGCCCACATCAACTATCACATCTGAAAACGGCCAAAAGCGAAAAAAAAAACAATTCACTAAATTCTATTTATTTTATGGCCAAGTCAACAACAAATCCAGCTAAACTGAAAAAAGCTTAAAGCCTATAAGCTTCAGATATTGGTTGGTTGGTGGTTAGGCGGTGGCGTTCAGTATTTTTTTCGCTTTTTATTATTGCTCCCCATTGACAACAGGTAAGCAGAGACGGGTAGTAAATGGCTTAGAAGAAGATGATCTCTTTTGTAAGACGATTTGCTTTATAGGTAGGCAAGTGAACAAACACAATAATTTAAGCCTCTTTAATGGAAATTAGCCAATTTCGAAAATAGCATACGTAACAAGACCCGCAATCATCCTCAAGATAACAACAACTACATTATGTTAACCTTTTTACTTTTAGTAAAGGTCATCCTTGCGTATTGGGAATGGGCGACATATGGGTGTTTTTGTGTTAAGAATGTGGTGACTGTTCATTTTTTGGTATGGCCAATTGACCTTACTCAATATTATCGATGACAAGAATTTTTAAGGCATGTGAGGAGCGGAATTCAGACAAATTGGACAGTGGTTAAGATGAGGTAAGGTGTCACAAATGTTGGCATTTATAGACTAAGACGAAATTAAGGTATGATAGATCGTTAAGTTCGATCGGGACGAACTTTGGTTACCCACCACCTCGGGTATACATATATAAACTCCATTTCGTCACAATCCGGTGAAAATTCGATAACTTAAGCACCCAAATACGGCACGGTCATTGAGTGGCCTAATATTGTATATATGTCACTATGGCAGAACAAAATATTGGTCTTTTTGGCTGATGTATCCAATTATAAACCGATCTGACCCATATTAAGATCGGATATCGTGAGGCTCAGAAAACCTCACTGTTTCAAATTTCAGCGAAATCGGGTTACAAATAAAGCTTTTATGGTCTTCAGACCCTTCATCGGGAGATCGGTCTATATGACAGCTATATCTAAATATAGTCCGATCAGAACCATATTTAGGTCGTATGTTGAAAGGTCTCAACTTACTCACTGTTGCAAATTTCAGCGAAATCGGATAAAAAATAAAGCTTTTATGGAATTCAGACCTTTTATCGGGAGATCGGTCTATATGGCAGCTATATCTAAATATAGTCCGATCTGAACCATATTTAGGTCAAATGTCAGGAGGCTTAAAATGACCCACTCTTTTACATTTCCGCGAAATCGGATAAAAAATAAAAATTTTATGGCCTTCAGACCCTTTATTGGGAGATCGGTCTATATGACAGCTATATCTAAATATGGACCGAACTAAACCATATTTAGGTCAGATGTCGGAAAGCTTAAAATAACTCACTGTTGCAAATATCAGCGAAATCGAGTAATAAATAAGACTTTTATGGTCTTCAGACCCTTTATCGGGAGATCGGTCTATATGGCAGCTATATCTAAATATAGTCCGATCTGAACCATATTTAACTCAAATATTGGGGGGCCTAAAACCGCTCACTATTTCAAATTTCAGCAAAATCGGATGAAAAATGAAGTTTTAATGGCCATTAGATCCTCTATTGGAAAATCGGTCTATATAGCAGCTATATCCAAATCTGGACCGATCTGATCCCAATGAAAGAAGAATGTTGGAGGACCTAACAAAACTCACTGTTCCAAATTTCGGCAAAATCCGACAAGAAATGCACCTTTAATGGGAGCAAGACCTTAAATCGAGAGATCGGTCTTTATAGCAGCTATATCCAAATCTGGACCTGTCTAGGCCAAATTGCAGAAAAATATCAAAGGGCCTAATGCAACTGTCTCAGATTTTTGTAAAATCGAACAATAAATTGGCTTTTTATGGGCTCTAGACCTTAAATCGAGAGATCGGTCTATATGGAAGCTATATCGAAATTTGGACCGATTGGGGTTAAATTGAAGGTGGATGTCGGTTGACCTAACGCAACTCACTGTCCCAAATTTCAGCAAAATCGTATAATAAATGTGGCTTTTATTGGCCTAAGATCAGTCTATATCCAAATCTGAACCGATCTGAGCCAAACTGATGAAGGATGTCGAACTTACTGTTCCAAATTTTAGCTAAATCGGATAATAAATTTGGTTTTTATAGGACTGAGACCCTAAATCGGCCGATCGGTCTATGTCCGTCTGTCTATTGAAATCTCGCTACAGTCTTTAAAAATAGAGATATTGAGCTGAAATTTTGCACAGATTTTTATTTTGTCCATAAGCAGGTTAAGTTCGAAGATAGGCTATATCGGACTATATCTTGATGTAGCCCCCATATAGACCGATCGGCCCATTTAGGGTCTCAGGCCTATAAAAGCCACATTTATTATCCGATTTTGCTGAAATTTGGGAAAGTGAGTTGTGTTAAACCCTTCGACATCTTTCGTCAATTTGACTCAGATCGGTTCAGATTCGGATATAGCTGCCATATAGACCGATCCTCCGATTGAGGGTCATAGGCCCATAAAAGCCACATTTATTATCCGATTATGCTGCAAATTGGGACAGTGAGTTGTGTTAGGCTCTTCGACATCCTTCGCCAATTTGGCGCGGCTACATCCAGATTTGGATATAGCTGACATATAGACCGATCCTCCGGTTGAGGGTCTTAGGCCTATAAAAGCCACATTTATTGTCCGATTTTGCTGAAATTTGGGACAGTGAGTTGTGTTAAGCCCTTCGACATCCTTCGTCAATTTGGCCCAGATCGGTCAAGATTTGAATATAGCTGCCATATAGACTGATCTCTCGATTTAAGGTTTTGGGTCCTTAAAAGGCGCATTTATTGTCCGATGTCGCCGAAATTTGTGACAGTGAGTTGTGTTAGGCTCTTCGATGTCCTTCTTTAATTTGGTCCTGATCGGTCCAGATTTGGATAGAGCTGCCTTATAGACCGATCCTCCAATTGAGGGTCTTAGGCCCATAAAAGCCATATTTATTATCCGATTATGCTGAAATCTATGACAGTGAGTTTTCTTAGGCTCTTCGACATCTTTCTTCAATTTGTCCCGGATCGGTTCAGATTTGGATATAGCTGCCATATAGATCGATCTCTCGATTTAAGATTTTGGGTCCTTAAAAGGCGCATTTCTTGTCCGATGGCGCCGAAATTTGGGACATTGAGTAAAGATATGCCCTTCGACATTTTTCTTCAATTTGGTTCAGATCGGTCCAGATTTGGATATAGCTGCCATATAGACCGATATCTCGATTTAAAGGAATGACAAGATGAATATACCCCATTGTGAAAATTCTCTTTAATGGGAGCTAAAACAGGTTAAATCGTTATTTGGACCTTAATACTACTCTAGATGCTCAGTTTAACTTAAGTGGGTAAAACAATAAGCCCCCCCACATAATCGTCGGTATTGATTATGCTATTTGGAGTCTACTGTTTTTAGAGCTTGGTCTCCCTTTGCTACATTGATTCTTCCACACTTTTCCGCCTGACTGTACTGTATGCTTGTCCCCAAATGCTATGATGATCATGTGAATGAAAAGTCATACAAGCAATGTTGTATTGGTGTAAAAATCTTGGGTATTTTGTAAATTTTAAGAATTCCAATGTCTTTTAAAAACTTTGTTTGTAGCATTTACTTCCAACTCTACGTTTCGTGGTCGTCACAACGTATTAAACTTTGAACAAAAACCCAACAACAACAAATGAAGAAAATGGAAAGGATGAGCAGAAATGTTTTTATCCTCGGTGGCATCTTGTCAACTGCTTTTACAAGGGTACATACGTTATATGCTCATATATTAAAGTTTGTGTGTGTGTGTGTGTGTGTGTGCGAGTCACATGTATGCGTTGGCATTTTGGTTACTGCGAAAATGTGGGTGAGCCAGCAGCATGTACGTGAGCTAGAATGCATGTGATTGTTTGGATGGGTGATAAAGGGAGAGAGGGAGAGAGAGAGAGAGTATCCGCCATATGGTAAAATCTGCTTGCATCAGAAATACACTCTGACATCAGCAGAGAGGGGATCCTTTAACTAAAATGACACGAAGCTTCCTTCTAGCCAAGCAGGAACAGTAAGGATGCTGTTGTTGAGTGAGGTGAATGTGACCAGAGTTGCCACTCATTTCAGATATTGTTGCAGTTTGTGTAACTGGAGTATCATTATAAAGATTTATGGTAAAATATACAAATATTTGTTTCAATTTGAGGTGTCGAAGTTCGCCAACAATAGCCGATTTTGATTTACCAGCCAATTATTAAAAAAAAACACAAAATTCCGAAAAATGCATGAAATGTTTATTTGAATCGATCGTTTTTATGTTTGAATATTATTTCATGCAAACGTTGGCCGTGACTTTGCCTCAAAGGGTCCATCCGTTTAGTCCAATTTTGCCATACTCTTTCCAACGTTTCGGCCGGCATCTCACGAATGCAATGCAAATTTTGCCCATGAACATTCCTCTAAGGAACAGAGAATAAATGCTTCAATGTTGTCTTCTAATGCGTCAATTGAAGCGGCCTTGTCCGTATAGACATTGAGAACGACACCATCTGATGCGCTGCATTTAATGGTACACCTTATGCCTCTGGACATTGTGGCTAGACTAATTGCAGCGACCACTGCAGTGGGACTAAGGGAGCTTGCTCATTGGCCATGTAGCGGCTACGGACACTGTGTTATCATTGTTACAATATCCGATGTTCCAGGCGAGGTGGATTACACCCTACCTGAGCCGCTTTTGGATAAAAAGTACTGTAACACTAGAACCTGATAGAACCGATTGGAACTACGATATCCCTGGTAACAGAAGTAACATAGACTTCTATACGGATGGTTTCAAACTAAACGACCAGGTGGGTTTTGGGGTGTACTCTGGAGATCTAGAACTGGTCATATCGGAAAGTTTGCCTGACCATTACAGTGTGTCTCAAGTAGAGATCCTTGCAATTAAGGAAGTGGTGGAATGGCTAAGATATAACGTCATTACGACGATTGGCATAAATATCTTCTCGGACAGTCAGGCAGCCATTAAATCTTTGGAGAATGTATTTCTGTATTCAACAACCACCCTCGATGGTCGCAGATCTCTCAACGAGATGGCTGACTAGTTCAAATTTCACCTGTTCTGGGTGGCGGGTCACAGATATATCCCAGGGAACTGTAAAGTGGATGAGCTTGCGAGACTAGGAACTACCCAACATATTCCAGGGGTACTCAAATCTATGGGTATGCCTCTAGCAGGATGTATTGAAAATTTTCAGCACCAGGCCCGAAGGACATCGAGTGGTAGATGGTCACAAAGAGGGGGTTGTAAGCATTCCACAACGATGAGGCCTAATCTAGACTTGAAGAGGCCTACTGCTTTGTTATCATTGGCTAGAACAGACATCTCAGACAGTGTGTCCTACATGACAGGGCCCTGTCTAATGGGGAAACATACTAACAGCCTGAAGGTTGTCAGCAACAACTATTGCAGAAGCTATAGAACACCTTCTGTGTGTGTTTCCCGCACTAGAAGTTAGAAGGTTCTCATTTCTTGGAGAACCTGTCTGATTTGGCAGATGTGAAGTTAGTTATTGGGGTTACTAAAGTGATCTGCATGGTTCATCGGTAGGAACTACAATAGAAGGCATTTTCATTCTTTTGTTCCTGTGGTATCACAATGAATGAAAACGTCAAGTGAGACTGATGGCAGACTGCCACTTAAACTTAACCTAAACTACGCATGCTGTGCGGCATATGGCCCGTCATGTTGAAACCACTTATCAAGCAAATCAAGCTCTTGCAATTTTGGCAAAAAAAAAAGTTGGATATCATTCACAGTTTCCTTATAATTCGCATTAGCCCTAAAGAAGTACGGTCCATTGATGCCACCAACCCATAAACCACATCAAACTGTGACTTTGTCTGGATGCATTGATAGCTCTTGCAATGCTGCTGGCTCATCTTCACTCCAAAATCGACAATTCTACTTATCTACTTACCCATTGAGCCAAACAGGAGCTCGGACCATAAAATGGGAAAAGTGCGCGATGAACTTTCTTAACAGAGCACGCATAGACCGATTCGCCGATTTAGGGTCTTAGGCCCATAGAACCAACAATTTTGTCCGATCTCACCGAAATTTGGGACAGTGAAATATGTTAGGCCGTTCGATATTCTTCGTCAATTTTGCCCTGATCGGTTCAGATTTAGATATATAGCTACCCTTTAGACCGATTTCTCGATTTAAGGTTTTGGGCCCATGAAAGTCACATTTATTATACGATATTGCTGAAATTTGGGATAGTGTCTTAGGTCCTCCTGCCACATAGACCGATTTCTCGATGTAAGGTTTTGGGCCCATAAAAGGCGCATTTATTATCCGATATCGCCGAAATTTGGGACATAGAGTTAAGTTAAGCCCCTTGACACACTTCTGCAATTTGGCCCTGATCGGTTCAGATTTGGATATAGCTGCCCTCTAGACCGATTTGTCGATTTAAGGTTTTGGGCCCATATAAGTCACATTTATTATCCGATATCGCCGAAATTTGGGACAGTGAGTTAAGTTAAGCCCCTTGACACACTTCTGCAATTTGGCCCTGGTCGGTTCAGATTTGGATATAACTTCCGATATCTAGATTTAAGGTTTTGGGCCCATAAAAGGCGCATTTATTATCCGATTTTGCTGAATTTTGGGACAGTGAGTTGTCATGGCCCTTCGACATCGTTCTTCAATTTGGGCTTGATCGGTTCAGATTTGGATATAGCTGCCACATAGACCGATTTCTCGATTTAAGGTTTTGGGCCCATATAAGTCACATTTATTATCCGATATCGCCGAAATTTGGGACAGTGAGATAAGTTAAGCCCCTTGACACACTTCTGCAATTTGGCCCTGATCGGTTCAGATTTGGATATAGCTTCCGATATCCAGATTTAAGGTTTTGGGCCCATAAAAGACGCATTTACTGTCCGATATCGCCGAAATTTGGGACAGTGATTTAAGTTAAGCCCCTTGACACACTTCTGCAATTTGGCACTGATCGGTTCAGATTTGGATATAGCTGCCATATAGACCGATTTCTCGATTTGAAGCTTTGGACCCATAAAAGGCGCTTTTATTGTTTGATGTCGCCAAAATTTGGAACAGTGAGTTGTGTTAGGCCGTTCGATGTCTTTCGTCAATTTTGCCCTGATCGGTTCAGATTTGGATATAGCTGCCATATAGACCGATTTCTCGATTTAAGGTTTTGGGCCCATAAAAGGCGCATTTACTGTCCGATGTCGCCGAAATTTGGAACAGTGACTTGTCTTAGGCCCTTCGACATCCTTCTTCAATTTGGACTTGATCGGTTCAGATTTGGATATAGCTGCCATATAGACCGATTTCTCGATTTAAGATTTTGGGTCCATAAAAGGCGCATTTATTATCCGATTTTGCTGAGTTTTGGGACAGTGAGTTAAGTTAAGCCCCTTGATACACCTCTGCAATTTGGCTCTGATCGGTTCAGATTTGGATATAGCTGCCATATAGACCGATTTCTCGATTTAAGGTTTTGGGCCCATAAAAGGCGCATTTATTATCCGATTTTGCTGAATTTGGAGACAGTGGGTTATCTTAAGCCGTTCGTCATTATTCTTCAGTTTGGGCTTGATCGGTTCAGATTTGGGTATAGCTGCCATATAGACGGATTTCTCGATTTAAGGTTTTGGGCCCATAAAAGGCGCATTTACTGTCTGATGTCGCCCAAATTTGGGACAGTGAGTTAAGTTAAGCGCCTTGATACACTTCTGCAATTTGGCCCTGATCGGTTCAGATTTGGATATAGCTGCCCTTGAGACCGATTTCTCGATTTAAGGTTTTGGGCCCATAATTGGCGCATTTATTATCCGATTTTGCTGAATTTTGGAACAGTGAGTTGTCTTAAGCCCTTCGACACCTTTCTTCAATTTGGCCCTGATCGGTTCAGATTTGGATATAGCTGCCATATAGACCGATTTCTCGATTTAAGGTTTTGGGCCTATAAAAGGAGCATTTATTATACGATTTTGCTGAAATTTGGGACAGTAAGTTGTCGTAGGTCCGTCGACATCTTTCTTCAATTTGGCCCTGATCGGTTCAGATTTGGATATAGCTGCCCTCTAGACCGATTTCTCGATTTAAGGTTTTGGGCCCATAAAAGGCGCATTTATTGTCCGATGTCGCTGAAATTAGAGACTGTGAGCTTAGTTAGACTCTTCGACATCCTGCTTCGATTTGGCCCAAATCGTTCCAGATTTGGATATAGCTGCCATGTAGACCGATATCTCGATTGAAAGTCTTGGCCCCATAAAAGGCGCTTTTAAAATCAAGGCGTTTTGTAAATCAATATTTCAAGGTGTTTCCCCCTATCCTATGGCGGTTGGTACAAAAACAAAAAAGTTTAGTTTTGTCGAAATTTCGTTCGATAAATAATTCCGTTTTTTTGTGGCAACACTTTACCCTTTTGAAGCTTGTGTCACATATCGATTTCTGTGTTTTAACTTTCGCTGGAAAAGAATGCGCTCATCCATGCTATAGAAAAATCCCCATTCACACACACACACACACACACACCGGCACATTTGCCCACAGACACTTAAATTCAAGGAGTAGAATAACATAACTTAGCTTCCTTCTTGGCTAGAATGCATGTAGATTCTCTCATATGTAAGTGTGGGTGCGTGTAATACCGCGAGTTTGTTTGCATGTGTGTGCTAGCTAAAACTACTTAATATGCAGGACATGTAACGTCGAGTATTGATTGACAAAACTTGGGCTACTTGTGTTCGGTGGCTGTTCCCGCCATGGTGTGTTACCGAGTGTTCTGCTCTTCTCGTTTTGCCGGAAGCCAAAAAGTGTCCGTCCGTGATGGCTGCCTCACCAAAACAAAGAAACGGGCAGAGCCAACAACATTTCTTTGGAATTTGGTTTTCATTGTTGAAAAGCATGAAGAGAGAGAGAGGGGAAGAGTTTTTCAGAACTATTTGTGTTAAAATCGAATTAAAAACACACTTTTTGGGTTGTTTAAAAAAAATGAATTCAGAAACTAAATTTAAGAACGGCACCTGGTTGGAGAAGGTTTTAAAAAATAATTGAAATAGGGTTTATGATAAATTACAAATTTGGCCATGAATATTCCCTTAAGGAAGAGGGGAAAATTTCTCACTTATCAATGAGTGCTGCCCAAGTTTTTAGCCCAATGAACTAGGATCTCCTTTTTATGGCCTATGGCCGAAAGGCTTGCCACAGTGCTATACCTTTTTGGGGTTTATGGGCGACATCGAAATATCAGCGTCTGTCGTTATGCTGTCTATATGCTCAAAAGCTTATCAATTTGTCCCGACATTTGAATTTGTAGAACAAGATTGGGCAGATAATGCCCACTGACTTGAATTCTGCAATCTGACACTTCCCCAGATGGTTGATACTTGCAAATTTGAAGTCAGGATAAACTGCAAGTGAAGAATGTATCTCCTATGTAGGTAGGTCATACCTCCTAAAGTTCTTAACACACCTTTGAAATGTTCCCTTTGACACTTAAAAGAGCTTCATAACCCCAACCATGGCAATGACAATCAAAAGTAACTGAAAAAAGAAAATATCAAGAGAGTTGATTTTGAAGTCACTTTCGCAAGCAAGGTCTTTAAAGCTCATTGAGATAACGGTATTTTCAAAAAGATTCTTTCTGAAGGGTTCTATCCACCAAGCCAATGGAGTTCATAAAAAAATCGCTAAGGCAGCTGGAGCTGCAGTTGGAACAACAATGAATGCTTCTGCGGCCAGAAAAAGAAAAATCTCTGTTTGATAATGTGGACAAGCAAACAAAAGCAGACAACGCCCTGCCATTGTCATTCGTTATGGAGGACAATGTTTGCCGAGCCAGTTGTTTGTCCGTCCCACTCAGGTTGGTCAATCATTTGGTTGAGATAGCCAGGCAGCCAGTCAGCCAGACAAACACAATGTAAATGCGTAACAGGACGAAACGCAAACATCGCCAAAGACAACACCGGGAACACCAACCAAGGCAACAACAACTCAACGAACAACGTTGACAACATTGCATGGCTGCTATCCCTAAAAGGCCCACCATCAGTATTTGCTGCAGTTCAACAGCTATCGAGCCACAGCTAGTGGGACATTCTTGTGGTACGTAATTAAGTAGTTTCTTTTGGCCAAAGACATATGTCTGACTTGTTGTCTGTCTGTGCCTTACCAAAAAAAAAAAAAAAACAAGCAGAGCGGAGTACCAAGGAGAAAAAACAACGAAAACATTCAGACCAAACCTTGGCGAAAAACGTTCAACATCGTTTACAGAACAAGCGCGAAATTCAACGAAATCTCTAGTGCAAGGACTTACAGTAGTTTTTGAAGGAACAGAAGATAAAATTTTAAAGAAATTTTATTATACCCAGCAACATTAGATGAGAGAATTTGATGAGATAAGAAATTTGTCCATGAACCTTCCACTAAGGAACTGGGGCAAACTTCTCACACATCAAGGAGTGCAAACCAATTCAAGTTTAAGCTCAATGATAAGGGGCCTCCCTTTTATAGCCGAGTCCGAACGGCGTGCCGCTGTGCGACACCTCTTTGGAGAGAAGTTTTACATGGCATAGTATCTCACATATGTTGCCAGCATTAGGAGGGGAAAACCACCGTTGAAAATTTTTTCTGATGGTCTCGCCAGGATTCGAACCCAGGCTTTCAACGTCATAGGTGGACATGCTAACCTCTGCGCTACGGTGGCCTCCGTTCCATATGTAACACCTCGAAATATTGATCAGGGTCTCAGATCAATATTTAATTTCTTGATCATATTGAAATTTTTCAGTCAATTTAGCCATGTCCGTCCCACTGTTCGTCCTTTGAAACCAATATACCATTCGAACGAATAAAGATATCCGCTGCATATTGCAATTGAACCACATCGATTCAGATTTGGATATAGCCCCCATATAAGCGATCCAAAAATATTGACTTCTGGAACCCCCTAGAGATCCTAATCTGCTTTCCAACACCAATGCCGAGTGTGATCTGAAACGGTCTATGAAATAACCCCCGAAGGAAAAGTGCAGTAAGCCCCATCTATTTGGAACACACTTGCATTGAAAAAAGTCACACAGCCAGTAGGACAAAGTGTCGGGATTAGTTAGAGTGTTGTATGCTTTTCACAAAGGGGTTTTCTCAATTTTTTCGATATAAATTCAACTTAGCAACGTAACACCTCTGAAGCCCTCACACCTAAAGATTTCTGATGATGAATCCCCCTTACTAAGAGCTCGAAACGCGTCAAATCATGGCTGGTGTGGTTTAATTACCGTAGCTTTAATTTTTCCATTGTATTTACTTTCTTTTAAAAAATCCGCAATTACTTTTTGGGCAACCCAATATAAAAGTTACCGATCACTAAGCTCATGTCGAAAGAGATATAAACATGTAAAAGAGTGCAAAGTTCGGCCGGGCCGAATCTTATATACCATCCAGCATGGATCACATTTGTCGAGTTCTTTTCCCGGCATCTTTTCTTAGGCAAAACAAGAAGTAAAATAGAGAGATCGATTTATATGGGAGCTGTATCAGGCTATAGACCGATTCAGACCATAATAAACACATATGTTGATGGTCATAAGAGGATCTGTCGTACAAAATTTCAGGCAAATCGGATTACAATTGCTCCCTCTAGAGGCTCAAGAAGTCAAGACCCAAGATCGGTTCATATGGCAGCTATATCAAAATATAGACCGATTTCAACCATACTCAGCACAGTTATTGAAAGTCATAACGAAAAACGTCGTGCAAAATTTCAGAAAAATTGGACAAGAATTGCGCCCTCTAGAGGCTCAAGAAGTCAAGACCCAAGATCGGTTTATAGGGCAGCTATATCAGATTATGAACCGATTTGAACCATACTTGGCACAATTGTTGGACATCATAACAAAATACATCGCGCAAAATTTCATTGCAATCGGATATGAATTGCGCCCTCTAGAGGCTCAAGAAGTCAAGACCCAAGATCAGCTTATGTGGCAGCTATATCAGGTTATTGACCGATTAAAACCTAATTTAGAACAGTTGTTGGAAATCACAGTAAAATACGTCGTACAAAATTTCAGGCAAATCGGATGACAATTGCGCCCTCTAGAAGCTTAAAAAATCAAGACCCAAGATCGGTTTATATGGCAGCTATGTCAAAACATGACATTTACAATCCCAACCAACCTACACTAAAAAGAAGTATTTGTGCAAAATTTCAAGCAGCTAGCTTTACTCCATCAAAAGTTAGAGTGCTTTCGACAGATAGACAGACGGACGGACAGGCGGACGTACATGGCCGTCATAAAATATTGCGACTATCAAGAATATATATACTTTATGGGGTCTCAGACGAATATTTCGAGTGGTTACAAACAGAATGACGAAATTAGTATACCCCCATCCTATGGTAAAGGGTGATTTTTTTGAGGTTAGGATTTTCATGCATTAGTATTTGACAGATCACGTTTGATTTCAGACATGGTGTCAAAGAGAAAGATGCTCAGTATGCTTTGACATTTCATCATGAATAGACTTACTAACGAGGAACGCTTGCAAATCATTGAATTTTATTACCAAAATCAGTGTTCGGTTCGAAATGTGTTCAAATTTTGACAAATTTTGTTCAGCGATGAGGCTCATTTCTGGTTGAATGGCTACGTAAATAAGCAAAATTGCCGCATTTGGAGTGAAGAGCAACCAGAAGCCGTTCAAGAACTGCCCATGCATCCCGAAAAATGCACTGTTTGGTGTGGTTTGTACGCTGGTGGAATCATTGGACCGTATTTTTTCAAAGATGCTGTTGGACGCAACGTTACGGTGAATGAACACATTTCGAACCGAACACTGATTTTGGTAATAAAATTCAATGATTTGCAAGCGTTGCTCGTTAGTAAGTCTATTCATGATGAAATGTCAAAGCATACTGAGCATCTTTCTCTTTGACACCATGTCTGAAATCCCACGTGATCTGTCAAATACTAATGCATGAAAATCCTAACCTCAAAAAAATCACCCTTTATAAAAAACCCCACTGTTTTTATACCCACCACCTAAGAATGGGGGTATATTTATTTTGTCATCCGTTTGCAGTACATCGAAATATCCATTTCCGACCACATAAAGTGCATATATTCACGATCAGCGTAAAAATCTAAGACTATATAGCCATTTCCGTCCGTCCACTTGTCAGTTCGTCCACCTGTCCGTCTGTCCGTCCGTCCGTCTGTCTCATCCGTCTGGCAGTCCTTTCGTCAGTCCGTCCGTCTGGCAGTCCTTCCGTCTGTCCGTCCAACCGTCTGTCCGTCCGACCTTCCGCCCGTCCGTCCGTCTGCCCGTCTGTCTGTCTGTCCGTCCATCCGTCTGTCTGTCCGTCTGTTCATCTGTATGTCCGTTCATCTGTATGTCCGTCCGTCGGTCCGTCCGTCTGTCCCTCACTCTGTCCCTCCATCTGCCCGTCCGTCTGTCCCTCACTCTGTCCGTCAATCTGTCCGTCCGTCTGTCTGTCCCTCCGTATGTCTCTCCGTCTGTCCGTCCGCCTGTCCGTCCGTCTGTCCCTCCGTCTGTCCGTCCGTCTGTCTGTCCGTCCGCCCGTCTGTCCCTCCGCCTGTCCCTCCGTCTGTCCGTCCTTCTGTCTGTTGAAATCACGCTACAGTCTTTCGAAATAGAGATATTGAGCTGAAATTTTGCACAGATTCTTTTTTTTTATCCATATGCAGGTTAAGTTCAAAGTTGGGCTATATCGGAATATATCCTGATATAGCCCCTATATAGACCGATCCGCCGATTTAGGGTCTTATGCCTAAAAAAGACACATTTACTTTCTGATTTCGCTGAAATTTTCGACAGTGAGTAGTGTTAGGCCTAGATCGGTTTAGATTTGGATATAGCTGCCATATAGACCAATCCGCCGAATTAGAGTCCTAGGCCCATAAAAACCACATATATTATCCGATTCTACTGAAATTTGGGACAGTGAATTGTCTTAGGCCCTTTGACACCTTTCTTCAATTTGGCCTTGATCGGATCATGTGTGGATATAGCTGCCATTTAGATCGATCTCTCGATTTAAAGTTTTGGGCCCATAAAACGCGCATTTATTGTCCGATGTCGCCGAAATTTGGAACAGTGAGTTAAGTTAAGCCCCCCGACACGACCTGCAATATGGCACAGATCGGTTAAGATTTGGATATAGCTGTCATATAGACCGATCTCTCTTTTTAAGGTTTTGGGCCCATAAAAGGAGCATTTATTATCCGATGTCGCCGAAATTCAGGTATACAATTTTCACCGGATTTTGATGAAAGGTGGTTTACGTATATTCCCGAGGTGGTGGGTATCCAAAGTTCGTCCATGAAAATAATGGAAGAAAAACAAGTAAAAAGGCGTTAAGTTCGGCCTTTTTACTTGTTTTTCTTCCATTATTTTCATGGAAGATTTTGTCCAAATTTGATCCTCGAAGGATTTTCAAAAATTTTTGTCTAGTTTTTTTGTATGGCCCTAATAACACTTTTTCCATCGCCAACATTTTACAAAAAAACTACTGTACACTGACTGAAACAAAAATTGTTGCAATGCTTTTGGTGTTTATGCCATCAACAAGAGCTGATCACAAAAAGGCAGTCAGACAGACAAACAGACATGTTTATGGTGGATTTGAAAACGATACATCAATCAAAAGGCTTCAAATGCAACATCACAACGGTCACCACAATGGCAAACAGAAACAACGCACACACACACACACACACGCACACGAATGCAATTGCATAGCCATAGTGCCCATTGAAGCAGAGCAGAAGCAAGTTGCCCAAAAACAATCTTGGAAAACAATCAGAAGCGATTTTGATTGATAAAATAAAAGCAGACAGTCTGCAAAAGAGGGAAACGAAAAAAAAAACAAAAACACTTCAAATCTGAGATACAACAATCGTTGAGCAAAGGGATCGATACCATTTATCAGCAAAGTGGCCAAAACGTAGCACAATGAGGGACAGACTGAGAAATTCCAAAGTGACCATTAAGCAAGTTGACATTGTTATGATGTCTCCAGCATCAAATGGTAGGCCCTTAACAAAGGAAATCCTTCAAGGCTTTATTATTTTTTCCCTCTAATTTGAAACAAACAGCAAGGCCTTACTTCTTTGTTTTGTTTTCGAGGCCAAAAACCTTAATTGGATGCGAAATTTAAAGCATTTCGAGTATGCCCTTCAATGCCGGGCAGTTTTTCGAGCTACATAAAAATCCTCTAATTATTTAACGCTTAAGTAGCTGCTTAAGCCAGACACTATAAAAAGCCAAACTTATTTCTTGGGTGTTAATGTGGATTGAGGCGCAGGCGCAAGCGCCATTTGAGGCTCTCCTGCGCTTTGTTGCAAATCGTGCTTAACTTTTTTTTTTTGCCTCGATGGCACTTTTGTCAAACATTTGATTACCTGTGGCGAGGGGGAGTTGACTACAGCAGAGTTGCTGGTGTGACGGCATTATTGTTTGTTCACCGTCTAAGCGATGCCTTAATCCCAAGGCCAAGTTGCAGTCCAATATCTAGATCTTGTTGTCAAAGTCTCTTTTAATTATCCTCGTGGTGTTAATGAGATCTTTTAGGGGAGTATGGTGTGTGTGTGTGTGTGTTATCCCAAAGACGAACCGACAGACAGACAACGATGGTGTTTCCCTCAGTGTTTCCGGGGGCTATATTGCGTGATGTAAAGAACTTCATTAAGTTCGTGAATTCGACTAAATCACGCTCAGGCGCATGCTCCTGGTTTTTATTTATTTTTTTTTTTCGTTTTCATTTGTTTATGCAGCTACTGTTTAAGTTTTAATCTTTTGACAGGGACGTGGGCATGGAGGGATTTAGTTTAGATCAAAGTCACTCTATTAAAAATATTTCACAAATTTTTTAAAAATTTTTTTTACTAATTATAGACCGCTAGCTGAACCGGGCCCGCTCCTTTCCGCCTTTTTTTACTTTATATGGTAAAAAAGGCGGAAAGGAAAGGTCCCCCAGACACTTGGCCCTAAAAAAATATCAGCATCGTGCTCAAATACCATTTGTTTAAATTCCATATTGCCATTGGTTTAAGAGGAGTTTATGAGTTGAGACATCCTCAAACACTTGTCCCCAAAATTTTTACTCTTTGGGGGTTGGGTGTTTGGAAAAGGGGCGGTGCCCCAAATACATGGTCCCACATTTGGATATCAGATTCGTTTTCTACTCTCAAATACCTTTTTTTTGAGTCCCACATTGACGTGGTCGGTAAATATGCTCGATTTAGAGGGGAGTGGGGTGGTCCCCCAAACACTTCGGCCAGAAAACGTATCAGCATCGTCCTCTACTCTCAAATATCATCTATTTGAACCCCATATTGGCATTGGCCTTAAAATTGGATATCAAATTCGTTTTCTATTCTCGAATAACTTTCATTTAACCCCTTATTGCAGAAGTCAGCAACTATGTCCAGTTTGGGCTATGGGCCCTAAAACCTATCAATATCGAGACCCACTCCCTTTAATACCCAAATTGTCATGGAGAGCAAATCCGTTCCATTAGAGTGTTGTTATGGGGGTAGGATGTCCCTGTTGGTTACGAATTTTGATATAAGATTCGTGGTCCATTCCCAAATACCTTACATTTGAGCCTCATATATCGCTAACATGACCAGTTTGGGGAGGTCATGGGGGTGGGGAGGCCCCATAGACACTTTTTCACGAATATTGATATCAGATTCCTGCTGTACTCCCAAAGACCTTTCATTTGAGACCCATATTGCATTGGTCATAAATTTGTCTTCTTTGGGGGATGTTCTCGGGGATGGGCGGGCCCCCAAACACTTTGCCCCACATTTGGATATCAGATTCGTGTTCTACACTCAAATACCTTTTATCTAAGACCCATATTGCCATGGCCAATAAATAAGTCCTGTTTGGAGGGTGTTTTGGTGAAGGGGTGAACCCCCAAATATTTGGTCACACATTTTGATATCAGATTCGTATTCTACACTCAAATACCTTTTATCTAAGACCCATATTGCCATGATCAGTAAATAAGTCCTGTTTGGAGGGTGTTTTGGGGAAGGGGTGTCCCCCCAGAATCGTGGTCCCACATTTGGATATCAGATTCGTATTCTACTCGCAAATACCTTTCATTTGAGTCCCATATTGTCGTGATTGATTTTAGCATATATTTGGTAGGTTTTAGGGTGGGGCGCCCCTCTAGGTACCCCATCCAAAATTTGGATACCAAATTTTTATTTTTAGGGTACTATAAAAAAGCGCTCAAAATTTCGCTTAAATCGCACCACCCATCACCGTGATCTGGCGTTTCTGAAAATTAGGGTAACGGGAAGGTCCGCCCCCCCCCCCCCCCCCCTTCAGATATAATAAAATGTAGTACCCTATTTTCGCTATGGGAGCATTATGCACCATCAGTAAAAATGTCATGGAAAACCGACAAACCAACAAAAATTGATTTTTATACCCACCACCGAAGGATGGGGGTATATTCATTTTGTCATTCCGTTTGCAGCACATCGAAATATCCATTTCCGACCCTACACATCTAGACATGTCCGTCCGTCTGTACTTCTGTCTGTTGAAATCACGCTACAGTCCTTAAAAATAGATTTTAAAAAAGAAATAGATAGAATTAAATTTTGCGCAGATCCTATTTTGTCCATAAGCAGGTTTAGTTCGACGATGGGCTATATCGGACTATATCTTGATATAGCACCCATATAGACCGATCCGCCGATTTAGGGTCTTAGGTCCATAAAAGCCACATTTATTATCCGATTTCGGTGAAATTTCGGACAGTGAGTATGTTACGCCCCTCGGCATCCTATTTCAATTTGGCTCAGATCGGTGCAGAGTTTGATATAGCCCCCATATAGACCGATCCGCCGATTTATGGTCTTGGGCCCATAAAAGGCGCATTTACTGTTCGATTTCGCCGATAATTGGGACAATGAGTTAAGTAAGGCCCTTCTACATCTCTCTTCAATTTGGCCCAGATCGGTCCAGATTTGGATATAGCTGCCATGTGGACCGATCTCTCGATATAAAGATTATGGCCCATAAAAATCGGGTTTATTGTTTGAATTCGCCGAAATTTTGGACAGTGAGTTGTGTTAGGTTCTTCGATATCCCTCTTAAAAATGATTCATTAATCTTAACCCCCCCTCAAACACATTTCTCTACTACGTCCCTGCCTCCATGTGAACTGGAAGGCTGTGTATGCCACTTTAGCTCCTCTCAAGCTTTCATGCTGATGGTCATGGTTTGTTACCGGTCATTTGGAATGACATTTGTTGCTGCTACTGCTGCCTATGAAGCTGTTGATGATCTGTTGGCAGTTTTAAATGGGATCGTGTTCAAATAATCCAAATGACAGCTAAAAAGTTAATATTGAATATTGCCATGCAAAGTCATCAGGCTAAGAGTCGAGTATGCGGATCATCTGTCTGGGAAGTATGGACGTACGTGCAGTGCTTGCGTGAGAAAATGATTTGGTTCCACTCCACATCTCAAAAGGCGTCAAATCGATTGACATGGCTTTTGCTGTAGCCGAAGATAGCCTTGCAACTTAAAATGCGCCAGCAACTTGAAACAGCCGAAAGGAAATGGCAAACTTGTATTTAAAGTTTCATATATTATTTGAAGTTTTTGCTCTAAAGAGTTAGGAATTTGGCGTCTTAAAAGTAACCTCAGCAGAGAAAAAACAAGTAAAACAAGTAAAAAGGCGTTAAGTTCGGCCGGGCCGAACTTTGGATACCCACCACCTCGGGTATATATGTAAACCACCTTTCATCAAAATTCGGTGAAAATTTCATACCTTATGACCCATATCAGTTATATCAAAACATGTTCCGATTTGGACCAAATACTAATAAGTACAGTAGCTATATCTAAAAATTAACCGATCTGAACCATATACGACACGGATGTTGAAAAGCCTAACATAAGTTACTATGTAAAATTTCAGTGAAATTGGATTATAAATGCGCTTTTTATGGGGCAAAGACTTTAAATCGAGAGATCGGTCTACATGGCAGCTATATTCAAATCTGGATCGATCTGGGCAAAATTGAAGAAGGACGTCGAAGAGCCTAACTAAACTCACTGTCTCAAATTTCAGCGACATCGGACAATAAATGCGTATTTATGGCCCCAAAACCTAAAACCTAGATATCGGTCTATATGGCAGCTATATCTAAATTTGGACCGATCTGTGCGATATTGCAGATGTATGTCAAGGAGCTTAACTTAACTCACTGTCCCAAATTTCGGCGACATGGACAATAAATAAGCATTTTATGGGCCCAAAACCTTAAATCAAGAAATCGGTCTATATAGCAGCTATATCCAAATCTGAACCGATCTGGGCCAAATTGAAGTAAGATGTCGAGGGGCCTAACGCAACTCACTGCCCCAAATTTCAGTGGAATCGGATAAAAGATGTGGCTTTTATGGCCCTTAGACCCTAAATCGGAGGATCGGTCTATATGGCAGCTATATCCAAATCTGAACCGATCTGGGCCAAATTGACGAAGGATGTCGAAGGGCCTAACAAAACTCACTGTCTCAAATTTCAGCAAAATCGGGTAATAAATGTGGCTTTTATGGGCCTAACACCATAAATCGGAGGATCGGTCTATATGGCAGCTATATCCAAATCTGAACCGATCTGGGCCAAATTGACAAAGGATGTCGAAGGGCCTAACACAACTTACTGTCCCGAATTTCAGTGGAATCGGATAAAAGATGTGGCTTTTATGGTCCTTAGACCCTAAATCGGAGGGTCGGTCTATATGGCAGCTATATCCAAATCTGGACCGATCTAAGCCAAATTGACGAAGGATGTCGAAGGGCCTAACAAAACTCACTGTCCCGAATTTCAGCAAAATCGGATAATAAATGTGGCTTTTATGGGCCTAAGACCCTAAATCGGCGGATCGGTCTATATGGGGGCTATATGAAGATATAGTCCGATATAGCCCATCTTCGAACTTAACCTGCTTATGGACAAAAAAAGAATCTGTGCAAAATTTTAGCTCAATATCTCAATTTTTAAAGACTGTAGCGTGATTTCAACAGACAGACGGACAGACGGACGGACATGCCTAGATCGTCTTAGATTTTTACGCTGATCAAGAATATATATACTTTATAGGGTCGGAAATGGATATTTCGATGTGTTGCAAACGGAATGACAAAATGAATATACCCCCATCCTTCGGTGGTGGGTATAAAAAGGCGTTGAGTTCGGTCGGGCCGAATGTTGGATACATACCACCTCGGGTATATATGGAAACCACATTTCGTCAAAATACGGTGAAAACTGCATACCTTATGTACCATTGCAGTTATATCGAATTATTTTCCAATTTCGACCAAATACTATTGGTTGCCCAAAAAGTAATTGCGGATTTTTTAAAAGAAAGTAAATGCATTTTTAATAAAACTTAGAATGAACTTTAATCAAATATACTTTTTTACACTTTTTTCTAAAGCAAGCTAAAAGTAACAGCTGATAACTGTCAGAAGAAAGAATGCAATTACAGAGTCACAAGCTGTGAAAAAATTTGGCCCAAATCTGGATCAAATTGGGCCAAGTTGCAAAAAAATGTCGAAGACCCTGACACAATGCACTGTCCCAAAATTCGACTTTTATGAGCCTAAGACCCTAAATCGGCGGATCGGTCTTTATGGCACCTATATCCAAATCTGGACCGATCTGAGCCAAATTGATGGAGGATGTTGGGGGGTCTAACACAACTCATTGTCATAAATTTCAGCGATATCGGAGAATAAATGCGTCTTCTAAGGACCCAAAACCTAAAACTGGTAGATCGGTCTATATGGCAGCTGTATCCAAATCTGAACCGATCGGGGCCGAATTGACAAAAGATGTCCAAGGGCATAACACAACTCATTGTCCCCAATTTCATCAAAATCGGATAATAAATGTGGGTCTTATGGCCCTAAGTCGGTGGATCGGTCAATATGGCATTTATATCCAAATCTGAAACGATCTGGGCCAAATTAACGCAGGATCTCGAAGGGCCTTACACAACTCACTGTACTAAATTTTGGCAAAATCGGAAAATAAATGCGCCTTTTGTGGGAGCAAGATCTTTAATCGAGAGATCGGTCTATATGGCAGCTATATTCAAATCTGAACCGATCTGTGCCATATTGCAGAAATATGTCAATTGCCTCAATTCAACTCACTGTCCAAAATTTCGGCGACATCGGACAATAAAAGCGCCTTTTATGGATCCAAAAGCCTTAACTCGAGAAATCGGTCTATATGGCAGCTATATCCAAGTCTGGACCGATTTGGGCCAAATTGTAGAAGGATGTTTAAGGGCCTAAAACAACTCCCTGTCCCAAATTTCAGCAAAATCGGATAATAAATGTGGTTTTTATGGGCCGTCTTAGGCCCATAAATCGGATCGGTCTATATGGCAGCTATATCCAAATCTGAACCGATCAGAGCCAAATTGACGAAAGATGGCGAAGGGCCTAACAAAACTCACTGTCCAAAATTTCACCAAATTTGGTTAATAAATGTGGCTATTATGGGCCTAAGACACTAATTCGACAGATCGGTCTATATGGCAGCTATATCCAAATCTGAACCAATCTGGGCCAAATTAGTGAAGGATGTTCAGTAATCTAACGCAACTGACTGTCCCAAATTTCGACGAATTCGGCCAATAAATGCGCCTTTTAAGGCCCCAAAACCTTAAATCGAGAGATCGGTCTATATGGCAGCTATATCCAAATCTGGACCGATCTTTGCCATATTTCAGAAGTATATCAAGGGCCTCAATTCAACACACTGTGCTAAATTTCGGCGACATCGGACAATAAAAGCGCCTGTTATGGGCTTAAAACCTAAAACTGAGAGATCAGTCTATATGGCAGCTATATCCAAATCTGAACAGATCTGGGCCAAATTGGTGAAGGATGTTCAGTAGTCTAACGCAACTCACTGTCCCAAATTTCGGCGCCATCGGACAATAAAAGCACCTGTTATGGACCCAAAAGCCTTAAGTCGAGAAATCGGTCTATATGGCAGCTATATCCAAATCTGAACCGAACTGGACCAAATTGACAAAGGATATTGAAGGACCTAGCACAACTCACTGTCTCAAATTTCAGCAAAATCGGATAATAAATGTGGCTTTAATAGGTCTAAGACCCTAACTCGGAGGATCGGTCCATATGGGGGCTATATCAGGATATATTCCCATATAGGCCATCTTCGAGCTTAACCTGCATATGGACAAAAAAAAGAACCTATTTAAAGTTTCAGCTCAATATCTCTGATTTTTTCAGCTCAATATCGTGATTTTTACAGACAGACGGACGGACATGTCTTGATTGTCCTAGATTTTTACGCTGATGGACTATATAGGGTCGGAAATGGATATTTCGATGTGTTGCAAACGAATATACCCCCGTCCTTCGGTGGTGGGTATAAAAATATTTTGTAATTTCGCAAAATCAAATAAATTCTCCTGTTTGCTCTTAACTTGCTACACTTTATTCGGTCGTACTACTACAATAATTGAGTTGAAATTGGCAACTTGCAATGTAAATAATTTGAGAGTAAGGTATATTTCCTGAATTTGTTGTTTATTCTGGCAACTGCTTAGAATACCTAAAGACCATCATATCATTACGAAATCCTTCAAATATGCCCTTCAACTCTTTTGGGTTTCTTAAAAATGGTCCTTCAAATTTAAGTAAACAATTTTTGGTATTTTTTGACATTCGTATTAAAATAAGAAAACATTGGGGAGAATGTAAAAGAATTCCTGTTGACCATCACACCATAAGGTTTAAGCTGTAGTTTTTTATATTTTGATGACATTGACAGGATTTCTATACACATTTGAATTGTCCTGAAAAACACTGAGGGCATTGTCTTCTCAGGAAAAAAAACAGATAATATTTAAAAGGAATCAAAAAGCCTAAAATTTTCTTGCCATGAACTCCACTGCCTTACAAGGGTATGGCTAAGGACATGATTCCTAACATTCTGGAGACCCCCCCCCCCTTGCCTCTGCCCCATTCATTCAGGGGGTATTAGTTAACGAAACAACATGATTCGATTTGATGTGAAGATTCAAATCATAGTCCTAGTCCTTTGTCCAATGTCACTTTTTGAAGAGGGGTCACTCATACTGCACGCGTATGAGGAAGCCATTATGTGTGTAGATATGCATGTGTGTATGGGTGTGTGTGTGTTTTAAGAAGAAAAAAATTCCTGCCGTAATGAAGGGACAAAGGAAAACTTTTTATTAGCCTTGTTGTTATTGTTGCCTTGTTCGTTTCGTTTACTGAGATGATTTGCTAAAGATAGTGGAGCTAATAAAATAATGGAACACGCAATGAACAGAGGGAAATAACATCAGCAAAATCCTCCCAATAAAGCAACTCCCAAATCAATGAACAGTGGGTGTTATGGGAACATTTTTGGGAGAAAGTTTTTGTCTCATTGGTCGACTTAGGGGAAGGATGCACCAACGGAAGTGAAATGAATCAACGTTATTTTGGCAAAGGGAAGGGTCTATGTGACATTTCGTTTCAATATGGGAGGTATTTCTGCTAACTCGGTCTTATTGATGAGCAACCCGATGTATTTCCATCTTTTGGGATCTGAACCAACGCCTCAAAGTCTTCCAGGTTCAAAATCTCAGTGATCTTAAGGATGGCAACATTTCCAACATTGCACTATGGACGGAAATCGTAGAACAATGGCAAACAAGAAAGAAGGCATTAAGTGCGGTCGGGCCGAACTTTGAATACATACACCCACCACCTCGGGTGTATATGTAAACCCCCTTTCGCCATAATCTGGTGAAAATTGGATAACTGATAAACCCAAAATCGGCACGCACATTTAGCGGTCTTATAAATTTAAGTCACTGTTGAATTTTGTATTTCAAATTTCAGCGAAATCGGATAAAAACTAAAGCTTTTATGGGCTTCAGACCCTTTATCGGCAGATCGCTCTGTATGGAAGCTATATCTAAATATGGACCGATACAAACCATATTTGGAACGGAGGTCTGGAGACCTGAAACAGCCCACTATTTCAAATTTCAACGAAATCGGGTAATAAATAAAGCTTTTATGGGCTTCAGACCCTTTATCGGCAGATCGCTCTATATGGAAGCTATATCTAAATATGGATCGATACAAACCATATTTGGATCGGAGGTCTGGAGACCTGGAACAGCCCACTATTTCAAATTTCAACGAAATCGGGTAATAAATAAAGCTTTTATAGGCTTCAGACCCTCTATCGGCAGATCGCTCTGCATGGAAGCTATATCTAAATATGGATCGATACAAACCATATTTGGAACGGACGTCTGGAGACCTTAAACAGCCCACTATTTCAAATTTCAACGAAATTGGGTAATTAATAAAGCTTTTATGGGCTTCAGACCCTTTATCGGCAAAAATAAAGCTTTTATGGGCTTCAGACCCTTTATCGGCAGATCGCTCTATATGGAAGCTATATCTAAATATGGATCGATACAAACCACATTTGGAACGGACGTCTGGAGACCTAAAACAGCCCACTATTTCAAATTTCAACGAAATTGGGTAATTAATAAAGCTTTTATGGGCTTCAGACACCTTATCGGGAGGTCGGTCTTTATGGCAGCTATATCTAAATATAGTCCCATCTGAACCATATTCAGGTCAGATATCGAGAGGCTTAAAGCTGCGCACAATTCCAAATTTTAGCGAATTAGGACAATAAAAGCCATATTTATTATCCGATTTTGCTGAAATTTGGGACAGTAAGTTGTGATAGGCCTTGCGATATCCTTCGTTAATATGGCACAGATCGGTCCAGATTTGGAAATAGCTGCCATATAGACCGATCCGCGGATTTAGGGTCATAGGCCCATAAAAGCCACATTTATTATCCGATATTGCTGATATTTGGAACAGAGAGTTGTATTTGGCTCTTCGGCACCCTCCGTCAATTTGGGCCAAATTAGTCTAGATTTGGATATAGCCGCCATGTAGACCGATCCGCCGATTTAGGGTCTTAGGCCAATAAAAGCCATATTTATTATCCGATTTTGCTGAAATTTGAAACAGTGAGTTGTGTTTGGCCCTTCGACATCCTTTGTCAATTTGACCCAGATCGGTGCACATTTGGATATAGCTTTCATATAAACCGATCCTCCGATTTAGGGTCTTAGGCCCATAAAAGCCACATTTATTTTCCGATTTTGATGAAATTCGGGACAGTGAGTTGTGTTACGCTCCTCAATATCCTTCGTTAATTTGGTTCAGATCGGTCCAGATTTGGATATAGCTGCCATATAGACCGATCCTCCGATTTAGGGTCTTAGGCCCATAAAAGCCACATTTATTATGCGATTTTGCTGAAATTTGGGACAGTGAGTTGTGTTAGGCCCTTCGAAACCCTTCGTCAATTTGGCTCAGATCGGTTCAGATTTGGATATAGCTGCCATATAGACCGATTTCTTGATTTATGGTTTTGGGCCCATAAAATGCTCATTTATTATCCGATGTCGCCGAAATTTGGAACAGTGAGTTAAGTTAAGCCCGTTGACATACTTCTGTAATATCGCACAGATCGGTCCAGATATGGATATAGCTGCCATATAGACCGATATCTAGGTTTTAGGTTTTGGGGCCATAAAAGACGCATTTATTGTCCGATGTCGCTGAAATTTGGCACAGTGAGTTTGGTTAGGCTCATCGACGTCCTTCTAAAATTTTCCGCAGATCGGTCCAGATTTGCATATAGCTGCCATATAGACCCATCTCTCGATTCAAGGTTTAGGGCCCATAAAAGAGGCATTTATTGTCCGATTTCGCCGAAATTTGGGACAGTGCTTTGTGTTAGGCTTTTCGACATGTTTATGCAACTTGGCCCAAATCGGTCTAGATTTGGATATAGCTGCCATGTAGACCTATATCTCGATTTAAAGTCTTGACCCCATTAAAGGCGCATTTATAATCCGATTTCACTGAAATTTGACACAGCGACTTATGTTCGGCTTTTCGACATCCGTGTCGTATATAGTTCAGATCGGTATGAGGTATATGAGTATAAGGTATGAAATTTTCGTCGAATTTTGATGAATGGTGGTTTACATATATACCCGAGGTGGTGGGTATCCAAAGTTCGGCCCGGCCGAACTTAACGCCTTTTTACTTGTTTTTATATTTTTTTGATAAGAAGCACCAATTAACAAAGTTGGGAAACGCTGGTTTGTTTGTAAATAACTTTTGTCTCAAATTTTCATTTTCCGTCCATTGTTGTTCTCCACATTGCTGTGAAATTCTTTGCATAACTTCAACTTGCAAACCACAGTGCGCTTTGTTTTGAATTACCCCGAAAAGGAGTCAATACTATTTTGATGATTGCAATGTGTTAAATGTCAGAAAGTTAGTAAGGGGGGGAAAACTACCGATTCGAAGTCGAAATAACAAAATCAAACTGTTAACAAAATAACAAAAACGAAAAAAAAAAATTGGTAGTGTACAACTTGTGGATGCGGCAATTTTGGTGGTGGACATCAAAAGGTCATCATTATTACCAGCAACTGTTGATTGGGGATGCTGTTGAGTGCGATGATGACAATGGTGATGGTGCTGGACCTTTTCCTTTTGTCGATGAACTCATCGTACAAAGTCAGTCGTCAATAAAAGGAAATCAAATTAGTCTTCATAAAGGTGTAATGATGATACCAAAAATACTCCATTCTTTGTTTGATTTGATGAGTTGACCAAAAACCAAAAACCAAAAGAAAAAAAAAAACAAACCTAAGTTCTTACCACAAACGCCCACCCACTTGGCATCCTTGGTAACCGAATGCAATAAGGAAAAATAATAACAATACCATTATTTGTGTACCGAAGAACGTATGCGGATGGACGGACAAACAATCTGCTGTTGAGATAGGAAATCATGTTGTCATTGAGTGGTGTCCTATTTTAGCTGAATCATCTGGAAGCCATTGACAGTGTCGGCAATTCATGTCTTTAACGCTGGCTGCATTTGGCATTTCAACTCGTGTAAGATTTGAATATGACCCAAAGAACTTACATCCCAGCATATGTGGAGTATCTCAGCGGTCGGTAGTGGTTCAAGCCTTTCGAAATGTTCTGTTGGAGGAGTTGTATTTTTTTTTAACGATATTTCTCTGGCTGACTGTTTGGCGGTATGTGTACTCGTATTTGTTCCAAAGCAAACACTCGAAAAATGCAGCTTCAAGATACTCCAGTCGAGCAAAGAGGTGCTCTTGAGCAAAGGCTTGTTTGAAGACAACTCTGATGATTGTGATGATGGCGTTGGTGATGATGTTGTTTGGGTCTAATTTTTTTTACCTTAGCAATGCAACTGCTTGGCCCCTGTTATTGATGACTCAATACCAATGGTGGTTCGTTTTTACCCTTTCGCCTTGAATTGCCTTCTATATTGGGGGTTTCATAGGACTTTTGGAAAATTTGAAGAGCCACACTTGAGATGCGCCTGATTTTCTGGCCCTGTTGTGCCACAATGATGATGATGATGATGATGATGGCGGTGATTTGTTTATTTAGCATCCGCAAACTTTGTAAGAGGAAAATGTTCTTTTGTGTACCTTTTGATTCATCATTTGTTTATACAACAATTTGTTTGATTCATTGTGGGACTTTATTTTTCAAAAAAAAAAAAAAAAAGAAAAAAAAAACTTAAAAAACGTCAATAAATTCAACGGGGATGCAATAGTTTGATGGGGGGAAAAAAAGTTGCTTAAAGTATTAAATTTACTTTTTTTTTAATAAAAAACGAGAGCTACATACTCTGGCCAAGACTTAACGCAAAAGTGGAAATGGGGCAATCCGAACCGATTTTGCTGAAATAGGTATAGGTTTTCAATATATAATGCAACAAAACAAAGCGGTTATAAAACCAGTAAGGAAACGCAAAAGTCGGGTGGTGCCGACTGCATAATACCCTACACCTACCCTATAAATACAAAAGTGCGACTATATCTAAATCTAAACAGATTTCGATCAAACCTTACGGCTATTATGGAAGTTGTCGAGGAAAGCGCTGTACAACATTTTGGGAAGATTGGTCAATAAATGCGCTAGCAGTGGGCCCTGAAGTGAAAATCGAACGAACATATATATGGGAGCTATATCCAGATCTGAACCGATTTCTATGAAATTGAGAGTTCTAAGAAAATTCTTCCTGCCAAGTTTTGAGAGAATCGGTTAATAAATGACCGTTTTATTGCTATATTTCTGCAAATCGGACGAACATATATATGGGAGCTATATCCAAATCTGAACCGATTTGTATAAAATTTACCACTAACATCGAGAGTTATGAGAAAATCCTTCCTGCCAAATTTCGAGAGAATCAATTAACAAATGACCATTTTATTGCTGTATTACTGCAAATCGGACGAACATATGTATGGGAGCTATATCCAAATCTGCACCGATTTCTATAAAATTCACCAGTAATATCTAGAGCAATAAGAAAATTCTTCCTACTAAGTTTTGAGAGAATCGGTTAATAAATGACCATTTTATTGCTGTATTACTGCAAATCGGTCGAATATATATATGGGAGCTATATCCAAATCTGAACCGATTTCTATGAAATTCACCAGTAATATCTAGAGTAATAAGAAAATTCTTCTTGTCAATTTTCGAGAGAATCGGTTAACAAATGACCATTTTATTGCTGTAGTACTGCAAATCGGACGAAGATATATATGGAAGCTATATCCAAATCTGAACCGATTTTTTCCAATTTCAATAGGCTTCGTCTCTAGGCCGGGAAACATTCTCATACCAAATTTGAAGATGATCGGACGAAAATTACGACCTGTAGTTTGTACACAAATTAACATGGGCAGACGGACAGACAAACGGACAGACAGAAGGACAGACAGACAGACGGACTTACCTAAATCGAATCAGAAAGCGATTCTGAGTGGATCGGTATACTTATCAATGGGTCCATCTTTCTTCCTTTTGGGTGTTACACACAAATGCACTAAGTTATAATACCCTGTACCACAGTAGTGGTGTAGGGCAACAAGTCAGAGCGTGCTAAGTTCGGCCGGGCCGAATTTTATATACCCTCCACCATGGATCGCATTTGTCGAGTTCTATGCGCGGTATCTCTTTTTAGGCTAACAAAGGATACAAGAAGAGAATTGCTATGTTAATGGAGCAGTATCAAGTTATGGTTGATTTCGGACCATAATTGAATTGAATATTGGAGACCATAGTAAAAGTCATTGTGTAAAATTTCAGCCAAATTTAGTAAGAATTGCGCTCTTTAGGGGCTGAAGAAGTAAAATAGGGAGCTCGGTTTATAGGGGAGCTGTGTTAGGCTATAAACCGATTCATGCCATATTCGACACGTATGTTTAAGGTCATGAGAGAAGCCGTTGTACAAAATTTCAGCCAAATCGGATAATAATTGTGCCCTCTAGTGGTTCAAAAAGCCAAGACCCACGATCGGTTTATATGGCAGCTATATCAGGTTATGAACCGATTTGAGCTATTCTTAGCGCAGTTATTGAAAGTCATAACAAAACACCTCATGCAAAATTTCAGCCAAATCGGATAATAATTGCGCCCTCTAGCGGCTCAAGAAGTCAAAATCCAAGATCGGTTTATATTGCAGCTATATCAGGTTATGGGCCGATTTGAACCACTCTTAGCACAGTTGTTGAAAGTCATAACAAAACGAGTCGGGCATAATTTCAGCCAAATCGGTTAGGAATTGCGCACTCTAGACGCTCAAGAAGTCAAGACCCAAGATAGGTTTATATGGCAGCTATATCAGGTTATGGACCGATTTCGACGATACTCAGCACAGTTGTCCGTCCATCTGTCCGTCCGTCTGTCCGTCCGTCTGTCCGTCCGTCCGTCCGTCTGTCCGTCCGTCTGTCTGTCCCTCTGTCCGTCCGTCTGTCCGTCCGTCCGTCCGTCTGTCCGTCCGTTTGTCCGTCCGTCCGTCGGTCCGTCCGTTTGTCCGTCCGTTTGTCCGTCCGTCCGTCGGTCCGTCCGTCTGTCCGTTCGTCTGTCCGTCCGTCTGTCCGTCCGTCTGTCTGTCCGTCCGTCTGTCCGTCCGTCCGTCCGTCCGTCTGTCCGTCCGTCTGTCCGTCTGTCCGTCTGTCCGTCTGTCCGTCCGTCCGTCCGTCCGTCTGTCCGTCTGTCCGTCTGTCCGTCCGTCCGTCCGTCCGTCCGTCTCCTATGGTGGAGAGTATAAAAATCGATATCTTGCATCGCAAGCAAGATTTTGATTAGAGCTGGTCCAAATGCTGTCTAATGCAACCAAGTTTTGGAAGTTGCCACCTGCCACAGTGTGTGATATTTCTGAGAATTATCTGATGAAATTGAAAAAGTTTCATTCTCATATCATGCACATCATTTGTTATTGCTGGTCTGGCCTGCAACTAAGAGACGGTTAGACTGTTGTCTTGTATGTCGCCAAAATTGTACGTGGCTATTTGCAGTATGCCATATAAAATAATTAATGAATGTCCAAGTTGGATGCTTGGCGTTCACAGCGTTCTATTTTTTGTTTTTTTTTTGCTGTTTTTTCGTCGTATGTGGAACGCAGTTTACACGCGCAACATCACATTTAAAACGCGCTTAAAGTGTCGCACAATTGCCTGAGCCTACAGTACGAGCAATGATGTCTGGGCCGGGCCAAGAGGCGCAGACAGATAGTCCGTCCAGCTAACTGAGTGAATGGGCCATCCAAACATTCAACCATCCATCTTGAGGCTGTCCTTCTTTCCAAGTGGCATCTTTAGTGGCTGCTTGAGTATGTCGTCCTCTTAATAAAGTTTCGTGGCATTTCTTTTGGGCCCTGTCGCAAAGTCTTGCTCAAGTGAAAGCGTCATTATCGTCATCAGCATCATCCTCCTCGTCGTTGTCGTTGTCACCATTTCGAAGATGGGCCAACATCACATCAAGTTGAAGTAGTTGTCCCAACAACAGGCAACGACATCCGATGATAGCTGAAGCTGCAGCAGCAGCACCACCAGTTTGTCTTCATCATCCCCATCATGTGGAGAGCTCGCGCTATGGTAAACATGACAAAAGTTGACTACTGTGCAATGTACTCAAATGATGTTGCAGCTCATTGCATGACATACAGGGGACATGTGGCATGGGGGACATTGATGTGGTGGCGTGAATCTGAGCGTTTGTTAAAAGTTTGAATACCAGCATTTCGCATGTTGCTTCACCGGTGTTCGCTTGCAGTTTCTGCTGCTGCTCTTAGATCTGGAACTCACGCATCTTTTTTTGCTATATTTGCAGTTAGTCAGCGAGTATTATGTCGTCTATATTCCGCTGGTTTTGGGGTTTTAAATCTGTGCTGTGGTACCAGTGGCAAATGCACAACTTTTCCCAGGCAAATATTTGTGGGATGTATATGGGGTGTTCCATGAGTGTGTGACACGGGGAAACTGGGATACATAATAATGGCTTAAACCTGATTTGCTAATGACAACAAGTAAAAAGCCCAAATTGAAGAAGGATGTCGAAGAGCCTAACACAACTCACTGTCTCAATAAATGCGCCTTTTATGGCCCACAAAACCTTCAATCGAGAGATCGGTCTATATGGCAGCTATATCCAAATCTGGACAGATCTGTGCCATATTGCAGAAGTATATCAAGGGGCTGTCCGTAATTCATTCTTCCATATTTCGCCAAAATTGGACAATAAATGCGCCCTTTATGGGTCCAAACCCTTAAATCGAGAGATCGGTCTATATGGCAGCTATATCCAAATCTGAACCGATCAGGGCCAAATTGAAGATAGATGTTGAAGAAACTAACACAACTCACTCTCCGAAATTTCAGCAAAATCGGATAGTAAATAGTTAGGGCCCAAGACCCTAAATCTGTGGATCGGTCTATATGGCAGCTATATCCAAATATTTACCGATCTGGTACCAAATTAACGAAGAATGTCGAAGGACCTAACACAACTCTCTGTCCCAAATTTCAGCAAAATCGGATAATAAATGTGGCTTTTATGGGCCCAAGACCCTAAATCGGAGGATCGGTCTATATGGCAGCTATATCCAAATCTGGACTGATCTGAGTCAAATTGTCGAAGCATAACGAAGGGGCTTATCGCAACTCTCTGTCCCAAATTTCAGCAAAATCGGGTAATAAATGTGGCTTTTATGGACACAAGACCCTAAATCGCAGGATCGGTATATATGGCAGCTATATCCAAATCTGGACTGATCTGAGTCAAATTGACGAAGAATGTCGAAGGACCTTATACAACTCTCTGTCGCAAATTTCAGCAAAATCGGATAATAAATGTTGCTTTTATGGGCCTAAGAACCTAAATCGGAGGATCGGTATATATGGCAGCTATATCCAAATCTGGACCGATCTGAGCCAAACTGACAAAGAATGTCGAAGGACCTAACTCAACTCTCTGTACCAAATTTCTGCTAAATCGTATAATAAATGTGGCTTTTATGGCCCTGAGACCCTAATTCGGAGGATCGGTCTATATGGCAGCTATATCCAAATATTTACCGATCTTGGCCAAATTGACAAAGAATGTAGAAGGACCTAGCACAACTCTTTGTACCAAATTTCGGCTTAATCGTATAATAAATGTGGCTTTTATGGCCCTGAGACCCTAAATCGGAGGATCGGTATATATGGCAGCTATATCCAAATATTTACCGATCTGGACCAAACTGTCGAAGAATAACGAAGGGCCTAACACAATTTTTTGTCCCAAATTTCGGCAAAATCGGATAATAAATGTGGCTTTTATGGCCCTAAGACCCTTAATCTGTGGATCTGTCTATATGGCAGCTATAACCAAATCTGGACCGATCTGGGCCAAATTGACGAAAAATGTCGAAGGGCCCAACACAACTCACTGTCTCAAATTTCAGCGAAATCGGATGATAAATGTGGCTTTTAGGGGCCTGAGACCCTAAATCGGCCGATCGGTCTATGTGGGGGTTATATCAAGATATAATCCGATATATCCACTCTTCGATGGGTTACCAGCTAAAATCAAAATTCTGCAAGACAACTGAATCTATCAGCCTAAAACGCTCAGATTTACTCTCTAAGGGACTTTGAGGGATAAAACTCAAGAACTTAAAGAGAGAACAGCGTTGAATATTTCTGAATTTTCAATGGAAACCCCCATATGGAGTGACGTATGAATATCGATTGTCAGCATTTCTTGAATATTTGGCGTCAATATTAAGTGAGGCTGATGGATGTTTTGTTATTTTCATATGAGCCAAGCTGAAGTGGAAATAACTGAAGGCTGCATATGGAACCAAGGATGCATGGGGATATCTACACGCATATACATACAAGCAACCACACACACACACACACACACACACTCGCACACACACTTGCACGTATTCACAAACTCAGCTGAAGTGCTTGATTAAAAGGATGTTTGGTTGGGTTAAGTAAACCCAAGGAACGTTGAAACACACATTCATGACAACAACAACGAATGATGATGACAACGTTGGAACTAAGAATTATTTTGAAAACTTACATTGGCATTCAATGAATGACAGGAGACCGAATCGTGCAGGTATTTTGCGTGTACTATGAATGTACAGAAGATGGATGGATCGATGGATGGATGGCTCGATTGTGGATATTTGGATGGTTTGGCGTTTTTAACCTCTACTGGGCCAAAGAATTGCTGGCCAACTAGCCAGACAACCAGCCAACCTGCCAACCAGTGAGTGGCGATGACAACCGGGCAATAATAACAGCAGCAGCAGCAGCAACAGTCTTTGGCAATGCAATGGCCTCAGCTCAATATAGGCTCTGCCAACAAACGGTAGTAGTGTGACATCATCCATACGCTTTGGTTAAGGCTTGCATGCATGGAGGAACATCATGAGGAATTACGCATAGTCAAGATGGGAGAACGTACAATGAGACATGTGACCATGAGGACACTGCGAAGGTGTGTGGGATGTGAAGTGGAGGGGCAACTTATGTTGCAAGGTATGTAGAAATATTGTACATTGTGACTTGGTGGCAGGACAGGACACAAAACACGCATGTTTTGTTGTTGTATTCCTAATACGGTTTTGGAGACAGTCCAAATGGCTATACAACAACAACAACACCAACAACAAGTTGTCATCTAAAGCAACAGCAACCAGCACTGCATTGCATCTCATTCTGTAGCTGGACCGACCCCAAACGCTTCAACTATCCAAAGTAATTTAACGTATGAACGATTTCTACTAGCATAGCCCCCGAAATGCATCAACAATGAAACACGCTTGGCATACAGGCAGAAAGACAGACGAATTGCAAATCGGCAACTCAACGTTTGTTGCAATGCTAAAGGAGGTACTCGACGCATGAGAACTCCAAGCAGGCTTTTTTTTCTCCGTTTGCAAATGAAACGAATTGCTGAGGGGCTTCTCACAGACACTTGGGTACTCATATATGGATGTTAGAGCAAACGAGAGTGCAACGGCAAGTGTTCGAAGGTTAGGAGTCGTTTACAAGGTATGGAGATAACTTTGCCATGGGGGAGGTGATAACAGTTTCTTAAAGTTTTGATGTCAATAACCTTTTTTTGTAACGTCGAACAGCATAAAGAGATTCCAAAGAACACAAGTAAGGGCGCGCTAAGTTCGACCGGGCGGAATCTTATATACCCTCCACCATGGATCGCATTTGTCGAGTTCTATGCGCGGTACCACTTTATAGGCAAACAAAGAATATTGAATAAGGACTGTTATGCTATTTGAGCTATATCAAGTTATAGTCCGATTTGGACCAAAAATGAATCCTGAACACTGTAGAAGTCATTATGTAATATTTCAGTTCATTCGCATAAGAATTGCGCCTTGTAGGGGCTCAAGAAGCAAAATCGGGAGATCGGTTTATTCGGGAGCTGTATCCAGCTATTGATCGACTCAGCCCATATTAAACACGTATGTTGGAGGTCATGAGAGAAGACGTTGCACAAAATTTCTGCCAAATCGGATGAGAATTGCGCCCTCTAGAGGCGCTCTATTCGCTCAAGAAGTCAAGACCCAAGATCGGTTTATATGACAGCTATACCAGATTATAAACCGATTTGGATAATACTCAGCACAGTTGTTGAAAGTGATACCAAAACACTATGTGCAAAATTTCAGTCAATTTAGATGAGAATTGCGCCCTCTAGAGGCTCAAGAAGTGAAGACCCAAGATCGGTTTATATGTCACCTATATCAAAACATGGACCGATTTGAAACATACTTAGCGCAGTTGGTGACAGTGTTACCAAAACACCACGTACAAAATTTCACCCAAATCGGATGAGAATTGCGCCCACTAGAGGCTCAAGAAGTCAAGACCCAAGATCGGCAGCAATATCAAAACATGGACCGATTTGACCTATTTACAATTCCAACCGACCTACACTCATGAAAAGTATTTGTACAAAATTTGAAATGGCTAGCTTTACTTCTTCGAAGGTTAGCATGCTGTCGACAGACAGACGGACGGGCAGACGGACGAACATACGGACGGACAGACAGACGGACGGACATGGTTAGATCGACATTTATGGAGTCTCAGACGCATATTTCGAGGTGTCACATGTTGGGGGGGTATAAAAAGTTATTCATGACAACAATATCTATTGAATTATACTTTATTAAACGATAAATGTGTTATCGATAAACATTTTCCATTGAAATATGCTATCGATTAAAATAGTAAGTACGAAAACTGTTAGCATTCTCGAACAAATTTTATGGAAAATTTTCAATTGTAAATTTTATTGCTAATATTTTTTTAATGGAACCTTTGCTGTGATTTATTTTATTGCCATATGGTACGCATCAAGATTAATTGGTTATCTGTTATTGCATGATATTGATAACTATACAGTACAACTTTGTCTATTATCTCTTATTGCATGATATCGATAACTATACAGTACAACTTTGCTCTGTAATGTAAACACGGCAACATTTATCGATATATTTTTATACCCACTACCGAAGGAAGGGGGGTATTTTCATTTTGTCATTCCGTTTGCAACACATCGAAATATCCATTTCCGGCCCTATAAGGTATATATATTCTTGATCAGCGTAAAAATCTAAGACGACCTAGCCATGTCCGTCCTTCTGTCCGTCTGCCCGCCTGTCTGTTGAAATTACGCAATAGTCTTGGAAAATAGAGATATAGAGCTTAAACTTTGCACAGATACTTGTTTTGTCCATAAGCAGGCTAAGTTAGAAAATGGGCTATATCGGACTTTATCTTGATATAGCCCCCATATAGACCGATCCGCCGATTTAGGGTCTTAGGCCCATGAAATACATATATATATATTACATGATTTTGCTGACATTTGGGACAGTGAGTTGCGTTAGGCCCTTCGACATCCTTAGTCAATTTGGCCCAGATCGGTTCAGATTTGGTTAGAGCCGCCATATAGACCGATCCTCCGATTTAGGGTCTTAGGCCCATAAAAGCCACATTTATTATCCGATTTTGCTAAAAATTGGGACAGTGAGTTATAGTAGGCCCTTTGAAATCCTTCGTCAATATGGCCCAGATCGGTTCAGATTTCGATATAGCTGCCATATAGACCGATCACTCGATTTAAGGTTTTGGGTTTATAAAAGGCGCATTTATTATCCGATTTTGTTGAAATTTGGAAACGTCAGTTGTCTTAGGCCCTTCAACATTCTCTGTCAATATCTCACAGATCGGTTCAGATTTGGATATAGCTGCCATATATAGCGATCACTCGTTTTAAGGTTTTGGGCCCATAAAAGTGCATTTATTGTCCGATGTCGCCGAAATGTGGGACAGTGACTTGTGTTAGGAACTTCGACTTTCTTCTTCAATTTGACCCAGAGCGACCCAGATTTGAATATAGCTGCCATATAGACCGATCCTCCGATTTAGGGTCTTAGGCCCATAAAATCCACATCTATTATCCTATTTCACCGAAATTTGGGACAGTGAGTTGTGTTAGACCCCTCGACATCCTCCGTTAATATGGCTCAGATCGGTGCAGATTTGGATATAACTGCCATATAGACCGATCCTCCGATTTAGGGTCTTAGGCCCATAAAAGCCACATTTGTTATCCGATTTTGCTGAAATTTGGGAACGTAAGTTGTCTTAGGCCCTTCAACATCCTCTGTCAATATGGCCCAGATCGATTCAGATATGCATATAGCTGCCATATAGACCGATGCTCCAACTTAGGGTCTTAGGCCCATAAAAGCCACATTTATTATCCGATTTTGCTGAAATTTGGGGACAGTGAGTTGCGTTAGGCCCTTTGACATCCTTCGTCAATTTGGTGCAGATCGGTCTAAATTTGGATATAGCTGCCATATAGACCGATCCTCCGATTTATGGTCTTAGGCCCATATAAGCCACATTTATTATCCGATTTTGCTGAAATTTGAGACAGTGATTTGCCTTAGGCCCTTCGACATCTTTCTTCTATTTGGCCCTGATCGGTTCAGATTTGGATATAGCCGCCATATAGACCGATCTCTCGATTTAAGGTTTTGGGCCCATAAAAAGCGCATTTATTGTCCGATGTTGCCGAAATTTGGGACAATGACTTGTGTTGGGCCCTTCGATATTTGTCTTCAATTGGCTCAGATCGGTCCAGATTTGGATATAGCTGCCATATAGACCGATCTCTCGGTTGAACAATGACTTGTACTTATAAGCATTTGGTCTAAATCGGATGATATCTATAGAGCTGCTATGGGGCATAAAGTATGCATTTTTCACTGGATTTTGACGAAATGTGTTTCACATATATACCCGAGGTGTTGGATATCCAAAGTTCGGCCCGGCCGAACTTAACGCCTTTTTACTTGTTAATTTTTCAATAGCACTTTCTATAGAACTGATGGTTTAGCACAGATTATACGATCAAACTAAAATCTGCAAAACTGCTCTCAACGATCCTCGTAGGTGACACACATTGAAACAATCATCAAATCACAAGTTTTAGTCAAATCATAAGTGCAGTTTTGTCATCAACCATCTTGGCAAACTGTGCAACCATTCAAGCTACACAAATCAGCAAGGACAACAATTGCAACAACAACAGCAACTGGAATATAAATACAAAGGGTACCTGTGCTTCCATTTCTACGAATCCCGGTTCCTTTGCATAGTTGCAAGATTCCATGACAACAACATTTCATTTCATTCCATACGATTTCATACGAATGGCAATACGACAATGCAACAATGTGTGCCTTGGAGCATAATGGCAGAGTGAAGTGGCATGGAGCGATTATGTTCGTTGATTAGATTTGAGTTGTAGAGATGGATGTACGGGAATCCAAACTGGGCCCCTCGAGCTAGTAATGCAAACTAATCTTGTTAAACGCATCCAGCGCTCCTCCACCCACCCAACATCGCCCCACCCACTCAATGGCGAAAGTTAACTCTCCGAAATAGTCCTACTTCAGCAAACGGAAATGCCAATACTTTCGAGTTCCTGTAGTGGGGAAGAAGGGCGATATACCTTAAATTCATCTACACCTACATAGCTAAATGTTACAGAATGTCTAAGTGTGTGTGTGTGTGTGTGCGTGTATGAGAGTGCCTTTGAGGAGTAGTAGAAAACTGCTAACATGTCTAAACAAATATGGCGTCCAATCAAGCAAGTGACGCCACAATTTGTTACATGCCTTAAAGGGGAACTTCATACAGCCACAACGAGTACCCCCAACTACAACGAGGCGGAGGATGATGATGACGACGACGACAACGACAACGACAACAACGAGAATGAAAAGACATGATTATAAACGACAACAACAGCCCCCACACATACACACACACACACACACTCACACACAAGAACACATCACTCCTGGCACTGAGTGGCAGAAGCAACAGCAAGCAAGGTAACAAACGCCATTCAGCCATCCAACTGGGTGACTGAATAACGGAGTGAGTGCGAGACCAAGACTGACATCCGTAACAACTTGCCTGCCGCCACTTCCCTACAATGTAAGCAAATTTTTATGTATCAACAGACGAAGAAGAAGAAGAAGACGAGAATGATAAACTAATTGAATTGACACTTAAGGCTGAAATCAACTATGTCGCCCGCCCTACAGGGAAGCCATGGATGGGAACATACGAACCACGCACACCACTGCTGCCCCAACACCCACCACACATATTGTCTTGTGCCCACATGCATGGCACCTCTATCTGGTCCCCATCCATGTGATGTTTCACAAAGCAAGGACTCTTATAAATAATTTCCTTTGTCAGGACAGGATATGAGGATAAGTGTCGAAGTACACGAGCATGGAGTAAGGAGCAAATATTCTTTATGACCAATAGCCTTGCCAGAATTGGTCTATTCTTGCAAAGATTTTATGTTAAAACAAGATCCCAGATCGGTTTATATGGCAGCTATATCAGGTTATGAACCGATTTGAACCTTATTTGACACAGTTGTTGAAAGTAAAAATAAAATACGCCATGCAAAATTTCAGCCAAATCGGATAGGAATTGCGCCCTCTAGAAGCTCAAGAAGTCAAATCCCCAGATCTGTTTATATGACAGCTATATCAGGTTATGAACCGATTTCAACCATAATTGGCACAGTTGTTGGTTATCATAACGAAATACTTCGTGCAAAAATTCATTCAAATCGGATAAGAATTGTGCCCTCTAGAAGCTCAAGAAGTCAAATCCCCAGATCTGTTTATATGACAGCTATATCAGGTTATGGACCGATTTCAACCATAATTGGCACAGTTGTTGGATATCATAACGAAATACTTCGTGCAAAAATTCATTCAAATCGGATAAGAATTGCGCACTCTAGAGGCTCAAGAAGTCAAGACCCAAGATCGGTTTATATGGCAGCTATATCAGGTTATGGACCGATTTGAACTATACTTGGCACAGTTGTTGGATATAATAACAAAACACGTCTTGCAAAATTTCATTCCAATCGGATAAGAATTGCGCACTCTAGAGGCTCAAGAAGTCAAGACCCAAGATCGGTTTATATGGCAGCTATATCAAAACATGGACCGATATGGCCCATTTACAATACCAACCGACCTACACTAATAAGAAGTATTTGTGCAAAATTTCAAGCGGCTAGCTTTACTCCTTCGGAAGTTAGCGTGCTTTCGACAGACAGACGGACGGACGGACGGACAGACGGACGGACATGGCTAGATCGACATAAAATGTCACGACGATCAAGAATATATATACTTTATGGGGTCTCAGACGAATATTTCGAATAGTTACAAACAGAATGACGAAATTAGTATACCCCCCATATCATATCAAAACCAGTACTAGGTTTTTTTATACCCACCACCATAGGATGGGGGTATACTGTTTGTAGCAACTCCAAATATTCGTCTGAGACCCCATAAAGTATATATATTCTTGATCGTCGTGATATTTTATATCGATCTAGCCATGTCCGTCCGTTCGTCCGTCAGTCTGTCTGTCTGTCGAAAGAACGGTAACTTTCGAAGGAGTAAAGCTAGCCGCTTTAAATTTTGCACAAAACTTCTTATCAGTGCAGGTCAGTTTTGATTGTAAATGGGCCATATCGGTCAATGTTTTGATATAGCTGCCATATAAATGGATCTTGGGTCTTGACTTCTTGAGCCTCTAGAGGGCGCAAATCTTATCCGATTGAAATGAAATTTTGCGCGTGGTGTTTTAATGTGACTTCCAACAACTGTGCCAAGTATGGTTCAAATCGGTCTATAACCTGATATAAGCTGTCATATAAACCGATTTTGGGTCTTGATTTCTTGAGCCACTAGAGGGCGCAATTATTATCCGATTAGCATGAAGTTATGTACGATCTCTCTATTTTACTTCTTGAGCCCCCAAAGGGTGCAATTCTTATTCGAATTGGCTGACACTTTGCACAAGTCTCCAACATGTAATTTAATTGTGGTCCAAACCGGACTATATCTTGAAATCGAAATATCCATTTCTGACCCTACAAACTATAAATATTCTTGATCAGCGGAGAAATCTAAGACGAGCTAGCCATGTCCGTCCGTCTCTCTGTTGAAATCACCCCACAGTCTTTAAAACCAGAGATATTGCGCTGAAATTTTGCACAGGTTCTTTTTTGTTCATAAGCAGGTTAAGTTCGAAGATGGGCTATATCGGACTATATCTTTAATATAGCCCCCATATATACCGATCCGCCGATTTAGGGTCTTAGGCCCATAAAAGCCACATTTATTATGCGATTTTGCTGAAAATTGGGACAGGTAGTTGTGTTAGGCCCTCCGACATCCTTCGTCAATTTGGCCTAGATCGGTCCAGATTTGGATATAGTTGCCATATAGACCGATCAGCAGATTTAGGGTCTTAGGCCCATAGAAGCCACATTTAGTATCCGATTTTGCTGAAATTTGGAACAGTGAGTTGTGTTAGGCCCTTCGACATCCTTCGTCAATTTGGCCTAGATCGGTCCAGATTTGGATATAGTTGCCATATAGACCGATCAGCAGATTTAGGGTCTTAGGCCCATAGAAGCCACATTTAGTATCCGATTTTGCTGAAATTTGGGACAGTGAGTTGTGTTCGGCCCTTCAACATCCTTCATCAATTTGGCTCAGATCGGTTCAGATTTGGATATAGCTACCATATAGACCGATCAGCTGATTTAGTTTCTTAGGCCCATAAAAGCCACATTTGTTATCCGATTTTGCTGAAATTTGGGACAGTGAGTTGTGTTCGGCCCTTCAACATCCTTCATCAATTTGGCTCAGATCGGTTCAGATTTGGATATAGCTGCCATATTGACCGATTTCTTGATTTAAGGTTTTTGGCCCATAAAATGCTCATTTATTGTCCGATGTCGCCGAAATTTGGGACAGTGAGTTAAGTTAAGCCCCTTGACATACTGCTGCAATATCGCACAGATCGGTTCAGATTTGGATATAGCTGCCATATAGACCGATATCTAGGTTTTAGGTTTTGGGGCCATAAAAAAATGCATTTATTGTCCGACGTCGCCGAAATTTGAGACAGTGAGTTTAGTTAGGCTCTATGACGTCCTTCTTCAATTTTGCCCAGATCGGTCCAGATTTCAATATAACTGCCATATAGACCGATATTTTGGGCCCATAAAAGAGCCCATTTTTGTCCAATTTCGCCGAAATTTGGGACAGTGCTTTGTGTTAGGCTCTTCGACATGCCATGTAGACCGATATCTCGATTAAAAAGGCGCATTTATAATCCGATTTCACTGAAATTTGATGCAGTGACTTATGTTAGGCTTTTCGACATCCGTGTCGTATATGGTTCAGATCGGTTTATTTTTAGATGTAGCTTCTGTACTTATTAGTATTTGGTCCAAATCGGAACATATTTTGATATAACTGATATGGGACATAAGGTATGAAATTTTCACCGAATTATGATGAAAGGTGGTTTATATATATACCCGGTGGTGGTGGGTATCCAAAGTTCGGCCCGGCCGAACTTAACGCCTTTTTACTTGTTTAACCGATTTTGTTGAAATACAAAATTCAAGAGCGACTTATATTTATAAGACCACTCAATGTCCGTGCCGAATTTGGGTGCATAAGTTATCCAATTTTCATCAGATTGTGACGAAAGGGGGTTTAAATATATACCCGAGGTAAAGGGTATCCAAAGTTCGGCTCAACCGAACTTATTGCCTCTTTACTTGTTTCGCTTTGTGTGCAAAATCAAATTTTCCCAAAACAAATTTAAGCTTCTGTATTACCCTTTAGCAAGGCTTCTTATTCCCCACCCTCAAAAAAAAAAAAAAAAAACTCTAAGCCTGTACACTTTACTCTCCAATGTCTCAGCATAGCCATAAAAGACACATTGACACTGGCAGCATGTGAATTTTTCCCAAATATTTAACATCCCTTTTCTGGGTTGGTGGCTTCAGCTAAAAATTCTTGTTTACATTTCGCACAATTTTTTCTCCGCTGTTGAACAACAAACAACACGTCCTGTATTTGCCGAACTACTTATGTCCTTCGTGATAGGAAATTTACGCGCTTTAACGCTGGCAACCCCGTTTCCGGAATGATGAAACTAGCATCACAACCACCACCACCACCACCACCATGCTCGCCGTCAACATTGGTTTCGCTGATGTCCCAAGCGATTCGTCCTGAACCAATAGCACCGTGTCGCCGTTGTTATTGTTTGCCATGCCTGATCAGTTTTTAATTTATGTCAACATTTGTTTAAACATTATGTTCAACAATTTGCGGCTAAACTGGGCACTTTTCAACCGATGTATGTGTAAGGGTGTATGTATGCGTGTGTGTACGTTACAAGTTTGCAGTAGAGGAATTTAGGTTTTTTGCCATAAGGCCCCACTAGAAGTAGTTGTAACAACTTATAACATAAAACAAGTAAAAGGGTGCTAAGTTCGGAAAGACGGACGGAATGACGGACGGAAGGACGGACGGAGGGACGGACGGAAGGATGGACGGAAGGATGGACGGAAGGACGGACGGAAGGACGGACGGAAGGACGGACGGAAGGACGGACGGAAGGACGGACGGAAGGACGGACGGAAGGACGGACGGAAGGACGGACGGAAGGACGGACGGAAGGACGGAAGGACGGACGGAAGGACGGAAGGACGGAAGGACGGACGGAAGGACGGACGGAAGGACGGACGGAAGGACGGACGGAAGGACGGACGGAAGGACGGACGGAAGGACGGACGGAAGGACGGACGGAAGGACGGACGGAAGGACGGACGGAAGGACGGACGGAAGGACGGACGGAAGGACGGACGGAAGGACGGACAGAAGGACGGACGGAAGGACGGACGGAAGGACGGACGGAAGGACGGACGGAAGGACGGACGGAAGGACGGACGGAAGGACGGACGGAAGGACGGACGGAAGGACGGACGGAAGGACGGACGGAAGGACGGACGGAAGGACGGACGGAAGGACGGACGGACGGAAGGACGGACGGAAGGACGGACGGGAGGACGGACGGAAGGACGGACGGACGGAAGGACGGACGGAAGGACGGACGGAAGGACGGACGGAAGGACGGACGGAAGGACGGACGGAAGGACGGACGGAAGGACGGAAGGACGGACGGAAGGACGGACGGAAGGACGGACGGAAGGACGGACGGAAGGACGGACGGAAGGACGGACGGAAGGACGGACGGAAGGACGGACGGAAGGACGGACGGAAGGACGGACGGAAGGACGGACGGAAGGACGGACGGAAGGACGGACGGAAGGACGGACGGAAGGACGGACGGAAGGACGGACGGAAGGACGGACGGAAGGACGGACGGAAGGACGGACGGAAGGACGGACGGAAGGACGGACGGAAGGACGGACGGAAGGACGGACGGAAGGACGGACGGAAGGACGGACGGAAGGACGGACGGAAGGACGGACGGAAGGACGGACGGAAGGACGGAAGGACGGACGGAAGGACGGACGGAAGGACGGACGGATGGAAGGACGGATGGAAGGACGGACGGAAGGACGGACGGAAGGACGGACGGACGGAAGGACGGATGGAAGGACGGACGGAAGGACGGACGGTACTGGTAATTTAACGGTAATTTAACCCAGATCGGTCCAGATTTGGATATAGCTGCCATATAGACCGATCTTTCGATTTAAGGTTTTGGGCCTATAAAAGGCGCATTTATTGTCCGATGTCGGCGAGATTTGAGACAGTAAGTTGTATCAGGCCCTTCGACATTATTCTTCAAATTGGCCTAGATCGGTTCAGATTTGGATATAGCTGTCATATAGACCGATCCGCCGATATAGGGTCTTAGGCCCATAAAGGTCACATTGATTATCCGATTTTGCTGAAATTTGGGACAGTGAGTTTTGTTACGCCTCTCGACATCCTTTGCCAATTTGGCCCAGATCGGTTCAGATTTAGATATAGCTGCCATATAGACCGATCCTCCGATTTAGGGTCTTAGGCCCCTAAAAGCCACATTTATTATCCGATTTTGCTGAAATTTGGGACAGTGAGTTGTACTGGGCCTTTCAACATCCTTCGTCAATTTGCCCTAGATCGGTTCAGATTTTGATATAGCTGCCATATAGACCGATCCTCCGATTAGGGTCTTAGGCCCATAGAAGCCCCAATTATTATCCGATTTTGCTGAAATTTGGGACAGTGAGCTGTGTTAGGCCTTTCAACATCCTTCGTCAATTTGCCCCAGATCGGTTCAGATTTAGATATAGCTGCCATATAGACCGATCCTCCGATTTAGGGTCTTAGACCCATAAAAGCCACATTTATTATCCGTTTTTACTGAAATTTGGGACAGGTAGTTGTCTTAGGCCCATCGATATCCTTCTTCAATTTGGTTCAGATCGGTCCGCATTTGGATATATCTGCCATATAGACCGATCTTTCGGTTTTAGGTTTTGGGGCCATAAAAGGTGCATTTATTATCCGATGTCGCCAAAAGTTGAGACAGTGAGTTGTATCATTCTTTTCGTCGTCCTTCTTTAATTTTGCCCAGATAGGTTCAAATTTGGATATAGCTGCCATATAGACCGATCTCTCGGTTTTAGATTTAGGGGCCAAAAAAAAGCGCATTTATTGTCCGATGTAGCTGAAATTTGAGACAGTGAGTTGTGTTAAGCTCTTCGACGTCTTTCTTTAATTTGGCCCAAATCGGTCCAGATTTGGATATAGCTGCTATGTAGACCGATCTCTTGATTTAAGGTTTTGGGCCCATAAAAGGCGCACTTGTTGTCCGATTTCGCCCAAATTTGGGACATTAAGTTAAGATAAGCACTTCGATAGAATTGAACAATGACTTCTACTCATTAGCATTTGGGGACCAAATCGGATCATATTTCGAAGTAGCTGCTATGGGGAATAAGGTATGCATTTTTCACCGGATTTTGATGAAGGGTGGTTTGCATATACATCCGAGGTGGTGGGTATCCAAAGTTCAGCCCAGCCGTACTTTACGCCTTTTTACTTGTTTCTTTTGAGAAGTCTTTTGCTAACTCCTCTTTCTTGAGGTTTATGGTGAACGCCAAACTTAATAAAATAAAATGAAGTATGCCTTATGTCTTTCACCCAGTACCATGCTTAGACAGCCCTTGTCTAAGGCCTGGTTGCACAAAATCCCTGTTGCTGGTACTGTATTTCATTAGAATATGTGCTTCGAAGTTGTCTTTGTGTGTGTGTGTTTGGATATTGGGCTTTTTATATCCTCCTTCTTATAGGGTTCAAATGGAGGAGCATGTCCTGGTTTCATAACCATGTGTCTAGCCTCTGCAAAAAGCCTAACATTTTAGGCATCAATTTTTAATAGCGTTTACTAAAGCTTAAAAACGCTTTTTCATAACTTCGGCGGAAAATCGCACATATCGTTTTTTCGGCGTATTTCCTTCTTTTTTTTGTTAGGGAAATGAAAAGTGTCCCCCATTTGGTGGGTTAACATAACAACTCAATTCACACACTCGAACAACCCGCTCCTCGGGCGGGTGATTGGCCATAGTCTGCCACCACAACCACTTCATCATCAGAACTCGGTCGAGTCCTGATGGCCGCTTTTGCATGCTCTTCATTTTGCTCGAATGCTGACCAATGGCACGGACCAAACAATCACTTAAGTGTATTAAATTCAGCGTGCCATTGAAATCATTTCGCGGATTAAGACTATATTGGTCTCAATATGTATTTGTGGATGTACGCAAAGTACTCAAATACATGGGTATTGGAGTGTCCCACATTGCTAACTTGAGTTGAACTTTTTTGGAGGCAATGCAAATGAAGAGAGAGAAGGAAAAAATCTTTAAACGAGGAAACATGAATTGATAGACAGAGATGGATTAACATTTGCTAAGCGCAGAAATTATAAAAACAAGTAAAAAGGCGTTAAGTTCGGCCGGGCCGAACTTTGGATACCCACAACCTCGGGTATATATGTAAACCACCTTTCAACAAAATCCGGTGAAAATTGTTATGTCCCATAGCAGTTATATCGAAATATGTTCCGATTTGGACAAATACTAATCGGTACAAATCATTGTTCAATTGTGTACAACAAAATATTGGACTTTTTAGTAGCTATATCTAAAAATAAACCGATCGGAAACATATACAATATGGATGTCGAAAAGCTTAACAAGAGTCACTATATCAAATTTCAGTTAAATCGGATTATAAATGCCCCTTTCTAGGGGCCAAGACTTTTAATAGAGATATCGGTCAATATGGAAGCTTTATCCAAATCTAGACCGAGTTGGGATAAATTGCAGAAAAATGTCGAAGAGCCTAACACAACCCAAATTTCGGTGAACTCGGACAATAAGTGCTCCTTTTATGGGTCCAAAACTTTAATCGAGAGATGGGTCTACATTACAGCTATACTCAAATCTGGACCGATCTGGGTCAAATTGAAGAAGGACGTGGAAGAGCCTAACACAACTCACTATCCCAAATTTCAGCAAAATCGAATAATAAATATGGCTTTTATGGGCCTTAGACCCTAAATCGGAGGATCGGTCCATAAGGGGCTATAACCAAATCTGGACCGATCTGAGCCAAATTAAGGAAGGAAGTCGAAGGGCCTATCACAACTCACTGTCCCAAATTTCAGCAAAATCGAATAATAAATGTGGCTTTTATTCGATTTTGCTGAAATTTGGGACAGTGCTAGGCCCTTCGACATTCTACTTCAATTTGGCCCAGATCGGCTCAGATTTGGATATAGCTGCCATATAGACCGATCCTCCGATTTAGGGCCTTAGGCCCATAAAAGGACACATTTGTTATCCGATATCGCCGAAATTTGGAACAGTGAGTTAGGTTAAGCCCTTTGACATACCTCTTCAACTTGGTTCAGATCGGTCCAGATTTGGATATAGCTGCCACATAGCCCGATACTCCGAATTATGGCCTTAGGCCCACAAAAAGGTGCATTTATTGCGCGATTTTGGCAAAACTTGGCACAGTGTGTTTTGTGGGGCTCTTCGACATCCTTCTTCAATTTGGCTCAGATCGGTTCAGATTTGGATATAGCTGCCATATAGACCGATCCTCTGATTTAGGGTCTTAGGCCGAAAAAAGTCACATTTATTATCCGATTTTGCTGAAATTTGGGACAGTGCGTTGTGATTGGCCCTTCGACTTCCTTTCTTAATTTGGCTCAGATCGGTTCAGATTTGGATATAGCTGCCATAAAGACCGATCATCCGATTTTGGGTCTTAGGCCCATAAAAAGCGCATTTATTATTCGATTTTGCTGAAATTTGGGACAGTGCTAGGCCCTTCGACATTCTACTTCAATTTGGCCCAGATCGGCTCAGATTTGGATATAGCTGTCATATAAACCGAACCTCCGATTTAAGGTCTTAGGCCCATAAAAGGAGCATTTATTGTGCGATTTTGCCAAAACTTGGCTCAGTGAGTTGTAAGGGGCTCTTCGACATCCGACTTCAATTTGGCTTAGGTCGGTTCAGATTTGGATATAGCTGGCATATAGACCGATCTTTCGATTTAAGGTTTTGGGTCCATAAAAGGACGCATTTGTTATCCGATATCGCCGAAAATTGGGACAGTGAGTTAAGATAAGCCCCTTGACATACCTCTTCAACTTGGTTCAGATCGGTCCAGATTTGGATATAGCTGCCATATAGCCCGATACTCCGAATTATGGCCTTAGGCCCACAAAAAGGTGCATTTATTGAGCGATTTTGGCAAAACTTGGCACAGTGTGTTTTGTGGGGCTCTTCGACATCCTTCTTCAATTTGGCTCAGATCGGTTCCGATTTGGATATAGCTGCCATATAGACCGATTTCTCGTTTTAGGACTTTAGAGCCATATAAAGCGATCCGCCGATTTACGGTCCTAGGCCCATAAAAGCCACATTTCTTATTCGATTTTGCGGAATTTTGGTACAGTGAGTTGCGTAAGGCCCTTCGACATCCTTCGTCAATTTTGCCTAGATCGGCGCAGATTTGTATATAGCTGCCATATAGACCGATCCTCCGATTTAAGGTCTTAGGCCGATAGAAGCCACATTTATTATCCGATTTTGCTGAAATTTGGGACAATGAGTTAGTTTCTTCGACATCCTTTTTCAATTTGGCTTAGATCGGTTCAGATTTAGATATAGCTGCCATATAGACCGATCTTTCGATTTAAGGTTTTGGGTCCATAAAAGGGCGCATTAGTTATCCGATATCGCTGAAATTTGATACAGTGAGTTAAGTTAAGCCCGTCGACATACCTCTTCAACTTGGCACAGATCGGTCCAGATTTGGATATAGTTGTCATATTGACCGATCTCTCCGTTTAAGCTTTTGGGGCCATAAAAGGCGCGTTTGTTTTCCGATGTCGCCGAAATTTGGGACAGTAAGTTAAGTTAGGCTCTTCGACGTCATTCTTCAATGTGGCTCAGATCGGTTCAGATTTGCATATAGCTGCCAAATAGACCGATCTCTCGATTTAAGCTTTTGGGGCCATAAAAGGCGCGTTTGTTGTCCGATGTCGCCGAAATTTGGGACAGTAACTTAAGTTAGGCCCTTCGACATCCCTCTTTAATTTGGCTCAGATCGGTCCAGATTTGGATATAGCTGCCATATAGACCGATCTCTCGATGGACATGGACCGATTTGAATCATACTTAGTGCAGTTGTTGAAAGTGTTACCAAAACACTACGTGCAGAATGTCAGTCAAATCGGATGAGAATTGCGCCCTCTAGAGGCTCAAGAAATCAAGACCCAAGATCGGTTTGTAAGGCAGCTATATCAAAACATGGACCGATTTGGGCCATTTACAATCTCAACCGATCTACACTAATAGAACAAAATTTGTTCCAAAATTTCAAGCGGCTAGCTTTACTTCTTCGAAAGTTAGCGTGCTTTCGACAGACAGACGGATGGATGGACCAACGCATGGACATGGCTAGAACGACTTAAAATGACATGACGATCGAGAATATATATACATTATGGGGTCTGAGAAGCATATTTCCAGGTGTTACAAACAGAATGACGAAATTAGTATACCCCCATCCTTTGGCACCCTGAACTAGTTCATTTTAAAGCACCCTGAACTAGTTCGTTTTAATATTTTCTTAGTCGAAATTAGTATACCCCCATCCTTTGGCACCCTGAACTAGTTCGTTTTAAACCACCCTGAACTAGTTCGTTTTTTAATATTTTCTTAGTCGAAATTAGTATACCCCAATCCTTTGGCACCCTGAACTAGTTCGTTTTTCTTAGTCGAAATTAGTATACCCCCATCCTTTGGCACCCTGAACTAGTTCATTTTAAAGCACCCTGAACTAGTTCGTTTTAATATTTTCTTAGTCGAAATTAGTATACCCCCATTCTTTGGCACCCTGAACTAGTTCGTTTTTTAATACTTTCTTAGTCGAAATTAGTATACCCCAATCCTTTGGCATCCTGAACTAGTTCGTTTTTCTTAGTCGAAATTAGTATACCCCCATCCTTTGGCACCCTGAGCTAGTTCGTTTTAAACCACCCTGAACTAGTTCGTTTTTTAATACTTTCTTAGTCGAAATTAGTATACCCCAATCCTTTGGCACCCTGAACTAGTTCGTTTTAAAGCACCCTGAACTAGTTCGTTTTAATATTTTCTCAGTCGAAATTAGTATACCCCAATCCTTTGGCACCCTGAACTAGTTCGTTTTAATATTTTCTTAGTCGAAGTTGGTATACCCCCATCCTTTGGTACCCTGAACTAGTTCGTTTTAAAGCACCCTGAACTAGTTCGTTTTTTAATATTTTCTTAGTCTGCTTGGATTATATTCTCTGCCAAGGCACCCCAATATACAAATACAAATTTATAAAATCTCACGTCCCACAAAAAAACATTAGGCCATCCAATCCAAGTGGCGTCAATGTATCTGCTGTGGTTTTACAATCTGGTGGTCGAGTAGCACTGTCTTCTTTTATTTTGTCCGCAAATAATAGTTCAGCCACATTTCGTTACAGATAGTTGCGAGTAAAACTTATTATTTATGGTTGCGATAATATTTTGTATTAAGAGATGATGGTGAGATATGTCGGACATAGGATTTTAATCAGAAAATTAAAATAACTCCAGTCGAAGCCAATTGAGAATCTAAAATAGAGGTGAAATTAAAGGCTATCTGCAGAAAAGGCTGTAATGCCAAATGCTAGCAAACCAACAGAAAGCCAGGGACTAAACTTCAGATAGATTTTTGGCATATTTTAAACACAACTATGAAGCTGTTCAGTAAAAACTCTGTAAAGGAATGTTTGTTTGTAGTCGACAGTAAATTTATTGCAAATTTTCTTTAGGCAACCTTGAAAACTCTTCAAAAGCCATATAAAACAAAAACTACCGAGTAAGTTGAAGGAGAAAAAGTCCATCTACCATCGAAGCGAGACAATGTCAAGATCACAACAGAAATGGTTAAAAAAGTACATGGAATAATACAACGGCCACTGATCAATGATCACCAACGATCAATGAACCAAAGGCCGTTGGTCTGTCTGTCTGTCTAGCTAAGCTAGCTAGCTAGCTAGCCAACTATCCAATGCAGATCCCATGTTCCGCGGAACATGGTAAACATTATCTCGGCTATCAATACAAGTCGCCAGAGCTCTCTAATGAAAGACAAACAGAATAACTTCCAACTTAATAAGCAAATATTTTTTATGGCTCTTAGCGCTGTAGTTGTTGAGTTGATTTTTCCCCAGTTTTTCAAACTGCAAAATGCTTGCGCGATTTTTTTGTTCAAATGTCAAACGTTATAAAAAACAACAGCAATGATAGAGTCATAGTACAGCTTAGAAATCTTGGGAGATATAATGGAAACCACCGGCTGGCAGGCGGGTTGGCTGATTGGCTTATTGCACCGCAATGTCCAGACGAGACTAAGCGTTTTAGTCAGTTGGGATTATAAAAAAAGTAATAAATGTTGACCTTCATTTTTCTCAGACGCTTTTTTGTTGTTTTGTTTGGTTACTGCAAAGTGCTGCCCACGGTATTCCTTGGATTGGTTATAAAAAATCTCAGTTATATAAAAAAAGAACCATACTGCAGACAGTGTTTAACGGAAAATCAAAAACACGGGCAGTTATAAAGAAATTTTAATTGAAGTCGGACCCACTAAAGCGCACATGAAAGAGCATGAGGATTTTTTGATTAAAGGGGTCAAAAACAATATTTAATCCGAAATGAATTTTTTTTTTGTAGACAACATTTCAATCACCACTGATAAAGATTTACACATTAAAATCGGAGAAGGGTGATCCTTGAGATGACAAGGCGAGTTATTCGCGCATTCAAATAACAAATAGCCAACATCTGCGTTTGTTCCCTGGTAAGGGGTGGCTGAAGGTGAGCCTCGGATTTTGGAGCAAGCGGGTCGCGACAACAGGGAATACATGTCCGAACCCACAAAATCCATGTGGTTGGGACGCTGGGCCAGTAACCCGCCTGAGAAACATAAGAAACAAAGGAATAATAAGAACGGACCCCCCTAACGTTGACAACCCACTCAAACGAAAAAACCCTTGCACCGACGTAAGAAAAGGACGCGAAGACCAAGGATATATGCTACGAGCGCCTAGAGAGAGAATATGACCGCTGCCTCGCCCATGATATTTAAATCGTTCTGGGAGATTTGAATGCGACGAAAGGAAAGGAAGACATTTTTGTTCCAACAGTAGTTGGTAAGTTTAGCCTCCACGACAAAAGGTCCGATAATGGGCTGTATGGTAGTTAGCAGCACCAGATTTGAACATAACATGAAAAGGCGTTAAGTTTGGCCGAACCGAACATTGGATACCCACCAACTCGGATATATATGTAAATCACTTTTCCTCGAAATTCCGTGAAAATTTCATACCTTATGTCCCATAGCAGTTATATCAAAATATGTTCCGATTTGGATCAAATACTAATAAGTTCAGTAGCTAAAAATAAACCGATCTAAGCCATATACGACATAGATGTCGAAAGCTCAACATAAGTCACTGTGTCAAATTTCAGTAAAATCGGATTATAAATGAGCCTTTTATAGGTCCAAAACCTTAAATCGACAGATCGGTCTATATGGCAGCTATATCCAACATCTAAAACCGAGATATCGGTCTATATGACATCTATATCCAAATCTGGACCGATCTGTGCGATATTCCGGCAGTATGTCAAGGGGCTTTACTTAACTCACTGTCTCAATCCCAATCTGGACCGATCAGGGCCAAATTGAAAGAAGATCTTGAAGGGCCTAAGGCAAATCACTGTCCCAAATTTCAGCAAAATCGGATAATAAATGCGCCTTTTATAGGCCCATAACCTTAAATCGTCGGATTGGTATATATGGCAGCTATATCCAACTCTTTACCAATCTTGGCAAAATTGACGAAGGATGGGGAAGGGCTCAACGTAACTCACTGTCCCAAATTTCAGCAAAATCGGATAATAAATGTGGCTTTTATGGGCCCAAGACCCTAAATCGGAGGATCGGTATATATGGCAGCTATATCTAAATCTGAACCGATCTTAGCCAAATTGACGAAAGATGTCGAAGGGCCTAACACAACTCACTGCCCCAAATTTCAGCACAATCGGATAATAAATGTGTTTTTTATGGGCCTAAGACCCTAAATCGGAGGATCGGTCTTTATGGCAGCTATATCCAAATCTGGACCGATCTGGGCCAAATTGACGAACGATGTGGAAGGGCTCAACGCAACTCACTTTGCAAAATTTCAGCAAAATGGGTTAATAAATGTGGCTTTTATGGGCCTAAGACCCTAAATCGGAGGATCGGTCTATATGACAGCTATAGACAAAACTGAACCGATCTGTGCGATATTCCGGAAGTATATCAAGGGGCTTAACTGAACTCACTGTCCCAAATTTCAGCAAAATCGGATAATAAATGTGGCTTTTATGGGCCTAAGACCCTCAATCGGCGGATCGGTCTATATGGCAACTATATCCAAATCTGAACCGATCAGGGCTTATTGAAAAAAGGATGTCGAAGCGCCTCACACAACTCACTGTCTCAAATTTCAGCAAAATCGGATAATAAATGGGGTTTTCATTGGCCTAAGTCCCTAAATCGGCGAATCGGTCTATATGACAGCTATATCCAACTCTGGACCGATCTGAGCCAAATTGACGAAAGATGTCAAAGGGCCTAACGCAACTCACTGCCTCAAATTTCAGCAAAATCGGACAATAAATGTGGCTTTGATGGGCCTAAGACCCTAAATCGGAGGATCGGTCTATAGGCAGCTATATCCAAATCTGGACCGATCTGAGCCAAATTGACGGAGGATGTCGAGTGGCCTAACACAATTCACTGTCTCAAATTTCAGCAAAATCGGATAATAAATGTGGCTTTTATGGGCCTAAGACCCTTAATTGGCGGATCGGTCTATATGGGGGCTATATCAAGAGATAGTCCGATATAGCCCATCTTCGAACTTAACCTGCTTATGAACAAAAAAAGATTCTGTCCGAAGTTTCAGATCAATATCTCTATTTTTAAAGACTATAGCGAGATTTCAACAGACAGACGGACGGACATGTCCAGATCGTCTTAGACTTTTACGCTGATCAAGAATATAAAAACTTTATGGGGTCGGAAATGGATATTTCGATGTTCTTGATCGTCATGACATTTTAAATCGATCTAGGCATGTCCGTCCGTCTGTAGAAAGCATGCTAACTCTCGAAGGAGTAAAGCTAGCCGCTTGAAATTTTGCGCAAATACTTCCTATAAGTGTAGGTCGATTGGGATTGTAAATGGGCCATATCGTCCCATGTTTTCATACACTTGCCATATAAACCAATCTTGAATCTTGACTTATTGAGCCGCTAGATGGCGCTCAAGATTTGGCTGAAATTTTGCATAAGGTGTTTTGTTATGACTTCCAAAAACTGTGCTAAATATGGTTCAAGTCGGTACATAATCTGATATAGCTGCCATATAAACCGATCTGGGATCTTGACTTCATAAGCCCCTAGAGGGTGCAATGCTCATCCGATTTGGTTAAAATTTTGCACGAAGTGTTTTGTTATGACTTTCAATAACTGTGCTAAGTATGGTTAAAATCGGTACATAACTTGATACAGCTGCCATATAAACCGGTCTTGGATCTTGACTTCTTGAGCCGCTAGAGGGCGCAATACTCATCCGATTTGGATAAAATATTGCATAACCTCATATAGCTGCCATATAAACCAATCTGGGATCTTGACTTCCTAAGCCTCTAGAGGGCTCAATTATCATCCGACTTTCAACAACTGTGCTAAGTGTGGTTCCAATCGGTACATAATCTGATATAGCTGCCATATAAACCGATCTGGGATCTTGACTCCTTGAGCCCCTAGAGGGCGCAATACTCATCCGATTTGGTTAGAATATTGCGTAACCTGATATAGCTGCCATATAAACCGATCTGGGATCTTGACTTCCTAAGCCTCTAGAGGGCGCAATTATCATCCAATTTGGGAATGGCATGAAGTGTTTTGTTATGACTTTCAACAACTGTGCTACATATGGTTCAAATCGGTACATAATCTGATATAGCTGCCATATAAACCAATCTTGGATCTTAACTTCCTAAGCCTCTAGAGGGCGCAATTATCAACCGACTTTCAACAACTGTGCTAAATATGGTTCAAATCGATACATAACCTGATATAGCGGCCATATAAACCGATCCTGGATCTTGACTTATTGAGCCCCTAGAGGGCGCAATTATCATCCGACTTTCAACAACTGTGCTAAGTATGGTTCAAATCGGTGCATAACCTGATATAGCTGCCATATAAACCTATCTGGGATCTTGACTTCTTCAGCCTCTAGAGGGCGCAATTATCATCCGAAATGAAATTTTGTACAACGACTGAAATTTTATACAACGGCTTCTTCCATGACCTTTAACATTCATGTCCAATATGATCTGAATCGATCTATAGCCTGATACAGCTGCTATATAAACCGATCTCCCGATTATGCCTGTTGAGCCCCTATAAGAGCGTACACCCAAAGACTCCGAGTGAAGCGGCTAGTAATAAAGGTTGCTAGTCGCGTGCCTTCCAACCTAGTGTAACCTAGTCCATGATGAAATGGCAGAATACACTGAACACTTTCACAGATAACGTTGGGACACAATTATCAACAAGTGTTGCCAGCCCGAAAAACTTAGCAAATTTGGCCTATGAACATTCCACTAAGGAACAGGGGCAAACTTCTCACATATCAATGAGTGCAGTACGATTTAAGTTTTTTGAGCTCAATGATAAGGGGCCTCCTTTTAATAGCCGAGTCCGAACAGCGTGCCGCAATGCGACACCTCTTTGGAGAGAAGTTTTACATGGCACAGTACCTCACAAATGTTGCCAGCATTAGGAGAGGAAACCACCGCTGAAAATTTTTCTGATGGTCTCGCCAGGATTCAAACCCAGGCGTTCAGCGTCATAGACGGACATGCTAACCTCCACTCTACGGTGGCCCAAAAACTGTACTCATAAACAAGAACCCTTTACTTGGGAGTGACATTGGATAGGAAATTGAACCGGAAGTGATACATCGAAGAGTGTAGGCATCCTTTGCATCTTAAGCATCAAGAATTTAAATGTGGCAATGCCCATTCCCTCCAAGTTCCCACTTGGTATATACCACTGAAAATCGAAGTATATGGGCTCACTATTCTATTACGCTAAAGATGTTTTTAATCACAGTAAACCTGTGCATAAAACATTGCCTTTTTCCAAGTCCAATGAGCTTATGATCGGTCATATCAATAACCAATATGTCTTGAGAATCGAATGCTTCAGCTGGTGCTGAAAAGGCCAGTTTGTGAAATGTTGTAAGCAATTTTCCAATTGAACAGGGGCCAAACGCCAACCAATTGAAGGCTTCAATATCTACGCTCACTGAATGTCTGAGCCAAGTCAAGTTGAAACGACCTAAGAAGTCAGCTATCAGCAGAATGGTGCTATACAAGTTGCAACTTGTGTCTTTGTTGTCGATGGCTTGTTTGTAGCTCCTTAACTGCTGCAGCATGGCTAGCAAGCTCCCTCCATCAGCAAGCTTACGTAAGTGAGAACCACTTGGACTGGTCTAAAGAGTCTATAAACAACCAATTCCATCGAGATATGGATATGACCAATATCCACAACGTCATATTACCAACCACTGGACTTACTGGATGGTGTTTTACTGACCACTGGGCAGCGGAGGCGACGAAAAGCACCTAATAAAATTCGAAACAGCAACTGATTGCATTCGCAAACGGTCAATTTTCTCGCCATCAAGCAACGAATTTGTGAGTTACGCTGTGTAACGACACTTATCGCCATAAATTTTGACACTCGATGGTCAAGCGTTTGGCAACTTAATTGAAATTATTTGCAAATGAAAACATGCTCACACACCAAAAAAAATGGAAGACAACCAAACTCAACATAACAATGCGATCAACTAAGGAACGATAAACGTTAAAATCCAATAAACAAATAATTGCAGTGTTTAGAAAAGGCAGAGCCGTTTTAGAAGGAGGCCTTATTGGTGACCAGCCGAATCCACTGCCTAATAATTTTCATTTGAGTCTCATATTGACATGAACTTGGAGTATATCTGTTTAGAGGAGTTTTGGGGTTGGGAGGTGGCCGCTAAGTACTTAGACCCAAATTTCAATACCATATTCGTATTCTACTCACCAATACCTTTCATTTGATACCTATATTGTCCCAATCGGTCTACTTTTGATTTTTGGTTGTGTTTTTGGCATAAGGGGAAGGTCCGTCCCCCTTCTGATACCGAAAAATTATAAAGCCTATAGGTCTCCAATACCTTTCAATTGATACCCTTATTGTGCCCATCGGACCACTTTCCGATTTGGGAGGCGTTTTTCGGGTAAGAGGGAGTGACCGCCTTTATCCTACGTTTTCTTCCAGACAAACGTACACAATCTATGAAAATTTTAACAAAATCGGTTCAGCCAAGTATCATATATCATATCAGTATCGTCATAATGGGTCTAATGGCGTTTTTTAGGGGTGGCGCGACCCCCTATACTTCTATCAGATTTTGTATACCTGATTCGAAATCTACTCCCGAATATCTTTCATTTGAGCTCCATATTGAAACGAACGTTCAATATGTCAGTTTGGGGGAGTTTTGGGGTTGGGGCGGCCCGATGGGTACCTTGACTCAAATTTTAATACCATATTGGTATTCTACTCACGAATACCTTTCATTTGATACCTATATTATCCCGATCGGTCTACTTTTGATTTTTGGGTTATGTTTTTGACATAGGGGGGAGGGTCCGTCCCCTTTCCTAAACTGAAAAATTATATAGCCTATGTTTTCTTCCAAACCAACCTTAACAATATGCGAAAATTTCGAAAAATTCGGTTCTGCTCTTTTTCAGTCTATACGGAACAAACAAACCGAGTCCCATATCAGTCCGTGATTGGCTAATGTGCCCATTTTGGGCGTTTTTCTGGGGGTAGGGTGACCTCCTATACTCCGACCTGAATTTGTATGCCAGATTCGTTATCTTCTCCCCGCATACTTTTCACTTGATACCCATATTGTCCTTATCGATCCACTTTTGATTTTGGGTTGTTCTTTTGGCATAAGGGGGAGGGTCCGTCCCCTTTCCGATACCGCGAAAATTATATAGCCTATGTTTCCTTCCTGGTCAACCTACGCAATATCCGAAAATTTCGAGAAAATCGGTTCTGCTGTTTTTCAGTCTGTACGGAAAAAACGAACCGAGTCCCATATATCCGTGATTGGCTAATGTGCCCATTTTGAGCGTTTTTGTGAGGGTAGGGTGACCTCCTATACTTCGGCCTGAATTTGTATGCCAGATTCGTTATCTACTCCCGCATACTTTTCATTTGATACCCATATTGTCCTTATCGATCCACTTTTGATTTTGGGTGTTGTTTTTGGGGCAACGGGGGAGGGTCCGCTCCCTTCTGTTATCAAAAAATTATATAGCCTATTCCTACTTCCTGACCATATTCGTAATCTACTCCCGAATACCATTCATTTGAGTCCAATATTGCCATGATCGTTAAATAAACCTACTATAAGGGGTTTTAGGGCTGGGGCGGACCTTTAGGTACCTGGACCCAACTTTTATTATGAAAATCCTACTTTACTCTTGAATACCTTTCATTTGCATCAAATTTTGTCCCGATCGATGCACTTTTGGTTTTGGGTTATGCTTTTGGCAAAGGGGGAGGGTCCGTCCCCTTTCCGATACCGCGAAAATTATATAGCCTATGTTTCCTTCCCGACCAACCTTAACAATATGCGAAAATTTCGAGAAAATCGGTTCAGCAGTTTTTCACGTCTATACGGAACAAACAAACTGAGTCCCATATATCCGTGATTGGCTAATGTGCCCATTTTGGGCGTTTTTGTGGGAGTAGGGTGACCTCCTATACTTAGACCTGAATTTGTATGCCACATTCGTTATCTACTCCCTCATACTTTTCATTTGATACCCATATTGTCCTTATCGGTCCAATTTTGATTTTGGGTGGTGTTTTTGGGGCAACGGTGGGGGGTCCGCCCCCTTGATATCAAAAAATTATATAGCCTATTCCTACTTCCTGACCATATTCGTAATCTATTACCAAATACCTTTCATTTGAGTCCCATATTGTCATGATCATCAAATAACCCTATTTTAAGGTGTTTTAGGGCTGGGGCGGACCTCTAGGTACCTGGATCCAACCTTTATTATAAAATTTTTACTCTACTCCTGAATACCTTTCATTTGAATCCCATATTGTCCCGATCAGTCCACGTTTAATTTTGGGTAGTACCTTTGGGCTAAGGGGGAGGGTCCGCCCCCCTCCCGATATCAAGAAATAATATAGCCTATGTTTTATTCCAGGCCAACCTACACAATCTGTGAAAATTGCAAGGTAATCGGTTCAGCCATTTTTCTACCCATATTATCCTTATCGGTCCACTTTTGATTTTGGGTGGTGTTTTTAGGGTAGCGGTGGAGGGTCTAAAGTCATTGTGTTGCAAGCTTCATTCCGAAATTCCGACAAAGTATATACATTTTGGATCATCGCAAAGTTCTTAGACGATTTAACGATGTCCGTCTGTCCGTCCGTTTGTTGTAATCACTCTACAGGCTTCTAAAATTGAGATATTGAACTGAAATTTGGCACAGATACGTATTTTTGATGCACGCTGGTTAAGTTCTTGAACGGGCCACATCGGACCATATTTGGATATAGCTATATAGACCGATTTTCCGATAAAGGGTCTAATGCCCATAAAAACTTTATCAAAATCGCTATGTGATTAAATCTCCAATAAAAATTTTGTAGAAAAAAAATTCCATGTTTATATCTCGAAAATTTTTCTTAAACATTCCCCCTTCAGTTGAGGCGCTCCTGCTTTCAAGTAATTCCAATAAGCACCTAATAAATTTCAACAAAATAAAATGTAAGTTCTCTGTTAAAGTCTCGTTGCAGTTAATCGCATCATGAGGCTGGGGTGTCATGACAGTCATTCTCCCCATTGCATTGCATTGCTGGCATTGCTGTTTAAGGCGTCGAAGATACTTTTGGGAGGAGAAGACGACGGGCGCAGCCACTGTTGCTGCAACAATTTGCATAATTACATGCACTGCGTCAGTGGCAACATTCATGGCAACAACTACAGCTGCAACAGTTCATTGCATTGCCACCAGAAAGAGGAAAAGCAAGAACGAATCACTGGATGCGCAGGAAGTAGCTGTGGCACGAAAAAACGTGCTAAACTCGCAACAGAGTTAAAACAATTTGTTTAAAGTCATCTTTAAGCAATTGTTGTTGTTTAATCTTAGATCTCCCCTTTTCGCCTTCAAAAGGAAGGCGTACGGAAAGCAGACAAAAAAGAGGGAAAGTAGGAGAAGATGTGGCAGAGAAATAGACTAGGAAAAGAAAATGCTGTGCAAGTATGTAATGGGAAAAATCTATAAATTTTGTGAAAAAGGTCTTGAATTTGGGAGAGTGTTTTTATACCCACCACTCAAGGATGGGGGTATATTCATTTTGTCATTCCGTTTGCAACACATCGAAATATCCATTTCCGACCCTATTTTTGATCAGCGTAAAAATCTAAGACGATCCAGCAATGTCCGTCCGTCTGTCTGTCTGTCTGTTGAAATCACGCTACAATCTTCAAAAACGGAGATATTGAGCTGAAACTTTGCACAGATTCTTTTTTTGTCCATAAGCAGGTTAAGTTCGAAGATGGGCTATATTGGTCTAGATTTGAATATAGCTGCCATATAGACCGATCTCTCGATTTAAGGTCTTGCGCCCATAAAAGGTGCATTTATTTTCTGATTTTGCCAAAATTTTAGTCAGTGCGTTGTGTGAGGCTCTTCGACATCCTGCGTTAGTTTGGCCCAGATCGCTTCAGATTTGGATATAGCTGCCATATAGACAGGTCCACCGATTTAGGGTCTAAGGCCGATAAAAGCCACATTTCTTATCCGATTTTGCTGAAATTTTGGTCAGAAAGTTGTCTTAGGGCTTCCGACATCCTTTGTTAATTTAGCTCAGTTCGGTCCAGATTTGGATATATCTGCCATATAAACCGATCCTCCAATTTAGGGTCTTAGGCCCATAAAAGACACATTTATTATCCGAATTTGCTGAAATTTGGGGCAGTGGGTTGTGTTAGGCCCTTCAGCATCCTTCGTCAATTTGGCCCAGATCGGATCAGATTTAGATATAGCTGCCATATAGACCGATCCTCCGATTAAGGGTCTTGGGCCCATAAAAGCCACATTTATTATCCGATTTTGATGAAATTTGGGACAGTGAGTTGTCTTAGGCCCATCGACATCCTTTGTCAATTTGGCTCAGATCGGTTCAGAGTTGGATATAGCTGCCATATAGACCGATCCTCCGATTTAGGGTCTTATGCCCATAAAAGCCACATTTATTATCTGATTTTGCTGAAATTTGGGACAGTATGTTGTCTCAGGCCCTCCGTCGTCTTCCGTCAATTTGGCTCAGATCGGTCAAGATTTGGATATAGCTGCCATATAGACCGATCCTCCGATGTAGGGTCTTAGACCCATAAAAGCCACATTTATTATCCGATTTTGCTGAAATTTGGGACAATGAGTTGTCTTAGGCCCATCGACATCCTTTGTCAATTTGGCTCAGATCGGTTCAGAGTTGAATATAGCTGCCATATAGACCGATCCTCCGATTTAGGGTCTTAGGCCCATAAAAGCCACATTTATTGTCCGATGTGGCCGAAATTTGGGACAGTGATTTAAGTTAAGCCCCTTCTGCATTATCGCACAGATCGGTCTAGATTTGGATATAGCTGCCATTACGACCGATCCACCGATTTAATTTCTTAGGCCCATAAAAGCTACATTTATTATCCGATTTTGATGAAATTCGGGACAGTGAGTTGTGTTAGGCCCCTCAATATCCTTCGTCAATTTGGTTCAGATCGGTCAAGATTTTGATATAGCTGCCATATAAACCGATCCTCCGATTTAGGGTCTTAGACCCATAAAAGCCACATTTATTATCCGATTTTGCTGAAATTTGGGACAGTGGGTTGTCTAAGACCCATCGACATCCTTTGTCAATTTGGCCCAGATCGGATCAGATTTGGATATAGCTGTCATATAGACCGATCCACCGATTTAGTGTCTTAGACCCATAAAAGCCACATTTATTATCCGATTTTGCTGAAATTTGGGACAATTAGTTGTCTTAGGCCCATCGACATCCTTTGTCAATTTGGCTCAGATCGGTTCAGAGTTGAATATAGCTGCCATATAGACCGATCCTCCGATTTAGGGTCTTAGGCCCATAAAAACCACATTTATTGTCCGATGTGGCCGAAATTTGGGACAGTGATTTATGTTAAGCCCCTTGACATACTTCTGCATTATCGCACAGATCGGTCCAGATTTGGATATAGCTGCCATTACGACCGATCCTCCGATTTAAGGTCTTAGGCCCATAAAACGCGGATTTATTGTCCGATGTGGCCGAAATTTGGGACAAAGAGTTAAGTTAAGCCCCTCCGTATATTTCTGCAATTTGGTCTAGATGGATCAAGATTTTCATATAGCTGCCATATAGACCAATTTTTAATCCGATTGCACTGAAATTGGACACACTGACTTATGTTATGCTTTTCGACATCCGTGTCGTATATAGTTAAGATTGGTTTATTTTTAGATATAACTACTAAAACGACCAATATTTTGTTATATACAATTGAACAATGACTTTTACTTATTAGTATTTGGTCCAAATCGGAACATATATTGATAAAGCTGCTATGGGGCCTAAGGTGTCAGTTTTGCACCGGATTTTGACGAAAGGTGGTTTATATATATACCCGAGGTGGTGGGTATCCAAAGTTCGGACCGGCCGAACTTAACGCCTTTTTACTTGTTTCAACCTAACCTAACCATATCTGTTTATGGACCGATTTGGATCATACCGATTGGATGTTTGGAAGTCATAACTCAAGTCTTTGCTCCAAATCAGTTGAATTGAGGCTTCTAGGGGCTCAAGAAGTCAAATTGTAATCGGTGTAAAATTTCAAGCGGCCAGATTTACACGTTTGATTGCTATCAAGGTGTCGACAGACGGATGGACGGACGGACAGATAGACTCAGAATGTCGAGACGATCCAGAACATATAAATTCTTTATGGGGTCGCATATCAATATTTCGAGATGTTACAAGCGGAATGACTAGATTAGTATACCCCCATCTGATGGTGGTGGGTATAAAAACAGCTTTAATAAACATTTACGAAGAAAAAGGTTCCTTAGAACAGTGTAGTCTCTAAAAAATTGGCCTTGAAACTAAGTCGTTCAGTTGTTGTTCCCCTCCTTGTCATTTCAGGAAATCAACATTCTATTTGCGTAAGCATAACTAATTAACCCTCCCGTAGAACTTTCAGCAAGTGTCCAATCCGTCCACCATTCCGTGTCTTCCATGCACATAACTATCGCAGCATTAGATGTTCTCAACTTTAATGGCTAATTTCTCAAAGTCAACTCTTGCCACTCGACTTTTGCTTTGTAAATTTGCGTAGCGGGGTTTTCATTGCAGCGTTACTTTGTTCGAGGTGACGATGACAACAAGGCTTGTTTCTCCCATGGTCAACGTGTTGTTAAGAAATCACACTGCCGGTTTGCGCTTTTTCCTACATTGCAATCGGTGCTGACGTTAAACGCTCAATGGTTGCTTCTTGATCATGTCTATTTATTGTGGTTTTATGACAAAAAAGAAAAAAAAAAAAAACAGCAGCTTAGTTGACTGTTATTTGTTCTACACTCTTATTTTTGTTGATACAGGCCTTTAGATGATGCCAGGCTTAGTTAATGTTTCCCCCTTTCTACAAACAAATCGAGTTAAGCTCTTAGTTATGGATAATGGCTTAAAATCTAAAGTACACTTAAAGAAATCTTAAAAAAATGCTGACAAGCTTATCGGAAATTGTGAAACAAATTTATGTACATTATTTGGTGATCTCAGTTCTTAAGCTAAAATTTACAATTATTTCTTATTTAAGACCCATCATCCCTTTGCAACACATAGAAATATCCATTTCCGACCCTATAAAGCAGGTTAAGTTCGAAGATGGGCTATATCGGACTATATCTTGATATAGCCTCCATATAGACCGATCCGCCGATTTAGGGTCTTAGGCCCATAAAAGCCACATTTATTATCCGATTTCGCTAATATTTTGGAAAGTAAGTTGCGTGAGGCACTTCGCCATCCTTCGTCAATTTGGCCCAGATCGGTTCAGATTTGGATATAGCTGCCATATAGACCGATCCTTCGATTTAGGGTCCTAGGCCCATAAAAGTTACATTTATTATCCGATTTCGCTGATATTCGGGACAGTGAGTTGTGTTAGGCCCTTCGACATCCTTTGTTAATTTGTTCCAGATTGGTCCAGATTTGGATATAGCTGCCATATAGACCGATCCTCGTATTTAGGGTCTTAGGCCCATAAAAGCCACATTTATTATCCGATTTTGATAAAATTTAGGACAGTGAGTTGTGTTAGGCCCTTCGACATCCTTCGTTAGTTTGGCTCAGATGGGTACAGATTTGAATTTAGCTGCCATATAGACCGATCCTCCTATTTAGGGCCTTAGGCCCGTACAAGCTACATTGATTATGCGATTTTGTTGAAAATTGGGACAGTGAGTAGTCGTAGGCCCTTCGACATAATTCTGCAATTTGGCCTAAATCGGTTTAGATTTGGATATAGCTGCCATATCGACCGATTGGTCTATTTAAGATTTTGGGCCCATAAAGGCCCATTTATTGTCCGATGTCGCCGAAATTTGGGACAGTGAGTTAGGTTAAGCCCCTCGACATACTTCTGCAATATGGCACAGATCGGTCCAATTTTCGATATAGCTGCCATATAGACCGATCCCTCGATTTAAAGTTTTGGGTCCACAAAAGCCACATTTATTATCCGACTTTGCTGAAATTTGGAACAGTGAGTTGTGTTAGGCCCGTTACCATCCGTCGTCCATTTGGCCTAGATCGGTTCAGATTTGGATATAGCTGCCATATAGACCGATCCCTTGATTTGAAGTTTTGGGTCCACAAATGGTACATTTATTGTCCGAAGTCTCCGAAATTTGAGACAGGGTCTTTGGCCCATAAAAGCCACATTTATTATCCAATTTTGATAAAATTTGGGACAGTGTTTTGTGTTAGGCTCCTCGACATTTTTCTGAAACTTGCCCAAATCGGTCCAAATTTGGATATAGCTGTCATATAGACCGATATCTCGATTTAAAATCTTGGACCCATAAAACTAGCAATTGAACAATGAGATGTACTTATAAGAAGTATTTGGTCTAAATCGGATCATATGTCTATGTAGGTGGTATGGTGCAGAAGGTATGCGCTTTTCACCGGATTTTGATGAGAGGTGGTTTACATATTGTTGGAACTACTGTGCATACAAAGTGTTGTATGATCGAGCAATGTTTAGTTGGCTGTCATCTGTTTTACAATCTATGCTTTGTTCTTTACTAGGCTTTACTTATTAGTGTATCTTTTATGTTATGTCACTTGTTGTTGTATAGTTGTTTTTCTGTTTCTTTAAATAAAAATCACGCCACTTGTTCGTCATACTTGTTTAAACGAAGTCACACGTGTTTGACTCCAATTCAATTTACAACAAAGGTTATGGGCCCAGAACTGCGTAAGGGACCCATTGCGTAATCTGTTGAAAAGAGGTTATAACTTTCGAATAATAGTTGGTCTATGTTCAAAGTTAAATAAATTGTAAAAACAAAGTATAAAATTAATAACGATTGATTTGAAAATAAATTTTGAAAATATGAGTTCAAATTTTCAAATCGATAAATTGCATCCTGAAAATTATGCATCATGGTCTGTCCAGATGCGGAGTCTTCTGATTACTCAGGACTACTGGGATGTAGTGGAATCGTTCCCGAGTGTTTCTGCAACGGCCGAAGAAAAAGAGGTTTGGATTGGCAAAGATAAAAAGGCACTAGCTACAATTATGCTGTCGGTACGTCCATGTGAGTTGATACACATCAAAAGCTGCAAAACGGCGAGAGAAGCTTGGTTGAAATTGGAGAAGGTTTATAAAGGCAAAGATCCAGCCAGGAAAGTACATTTATTCAAACAATTCGTGCGATTTAAATTTCAATATGGTGAGAAGTATGCCCCACAAATAAATAATTTTTGTTCATTGGCAGACGATTTGAAGGACGTCGATGTAAAAATTCCTGAGGAATTGTTAAGTATTTTTCTTTTATGCAGTCTACCACCGGAGATGGAAAATTTTGTAGTGGCAATCGAGAGCCGGGATATATTGCCCACTTTAGATATTCTTAAAAGTAAAATTTTGGAGGAGGAACAAAGAAGGTCCGAGAAAAATGATGCTGCAAACGAGCAGGTATTTGGAATGCGCCATAGGCAAAATAAATTTAACAAAGAGAGTCCCAATAAAAAATTCGAGCAAGATAAGTATAAAAATGTCAAATGCTATAACTGCGGAAAGAGAGGTCATATTAAGGCGGATTGCAAGTTCCAGTCCAATAAAGAGCATACGGCAATGTGTGTCATAAATGCAACAATATCTCAATTAAGCTCATCGATTTGGATACTGGATAGTGGTGCCTCATCCCACGTTTGTCGAGACAAACGATTATTTGTAGGTATGAAGGAATACAACCACGAGGTAATGCTTGCATCTGGTCAATATTTTAAAATTGAAGCCATTGGGGAAGTAAATATAAAGTTTTGGAACAAATCGTATAAGCTTCAAAATGTTTTGTATGTTCCCCAATTGAAATCTAACTTTCTTTCAGTTAGCAAAATGACTGAGCATGGATTTACTGTTAAATTTTCTAAAGAAAGGGCCGAAATTTTTGATCGATTCGGAAAATTTCAATTCAATGCGAATTTAATGGATGGCATTTACCAAATAAACGCTAATACTAACTACGCTATGTTGACGACCGAAAATGAAAAGGAACTTCTGTGGCACAAACGATTTGGACACTTGAATTTTAACGATTTAAAGAAATTGGAAGCAAATAAAATGGTTCGAGGCTTAGAAGGTAATTTTGATAATTGCAACTCTTGTGTTACATGCTCATTGTGCAAGATGTCCGTCCGTCCATTTAAACCCATTGGAACCACTGTGACAAGTAAGCCACTAGAATTGGTCCATACAGATGTTTGCGGTCCAATGCGGATTGAGTCTCAAGGAGGTGCCAAATATTTTATAACATTTATCGATGACTACAGCAGATATATTTCCATTTACTTTCTAAAAGCAAAATCTGATGCTCTTACTGCCTTTAAGTCTTATTTGTTTGAAATGGAAAGACAAACTGGCTATGATTTAAAACGGTTAAGAAGCGATAATGGAACCGAATATTTAAATAATGAATTTAAAAATTTCTTAGCGCAAAGAGGAATAGTTCATGAAACAACCGTAGCATACACTCCCCAACAAAACGGAGTGTCCGAGCGAGCAAACCGAACTATAATGGAGATGACTCGTTGTTTGTTGGAAGAATCCAAAATGCCCAAATATTTGTGGGCAGAGGCGGTAAACACCAGTGTTTTTATTAAAAATCGTTCACCAACAAAAGTATTAGGAAATGTAACCCCATTGGAACGATGGACTGGTAGAAAACCATCTGTTTCATATTTTAAAACTTTTGGATGTAAAGCTGTGGTACTTGACAAAAAGCTAGGCCGATCGAAATTAGATGCAAAAGGAGACGTTTTTGTTTTCGTTGGATACGAGCCCCACACTAAAGGATACAGGTTGTATAATATTAAAACTAGAAAATTAATTGTATCTCGAGATGTAAAATTTTTTGAAAATCAGTTTGATACAAGCTTATGCCAAACTGAAGATTATGGAAATATTTTCGAATTTTGCAGTGGGAGAGTTCAGGATGAAAATATTCGAAAATCAAATAATGTATCTGCTCCATTAGAAAACATTCCCGAAGAACCGGTTACAACCAATCAATCAATTGTATCTAGTGATGATGAGCCTATGACACAAATTAATCAGCCACACAACAACAGCAACGGCAATGATCAACATCTGGATGACAACAACGAAAACGAATCTCTTTATGAAGAGCTGACGAATGAACATGGTAAGAGAAAACGAGGCAGACCGTCCATCGTCAGAACAGGCACTGTAGGCAGGCCACGTAAAAAGTATAGCACTGGTACTGGCATTGAAGAGATCAATGTTATAAAAGAGTTTAATGCTGACCCAACAACAATTGATGAAGCTGTACGCAGCAGTGAGTGGGAGAATTGGAAATCTGCAATGACGGCCGAATACGACACCCTATTAAGCAATGAAACTTGGCAGTTAGTACAAAAACCAAAAGATGCAAACGTTATTGGGTGCAAATGGGTTTTTACTAGGAAACGTCTTGCAGATGGTACTATTGATAAGTACAAAGCTCGTTTGGTTGCCCAAGGATGTTTTCAGCGGTATAATTTGGATTATTCAGAGACATATGCCCCAGTGATAAGGCAGCCTACAATTCGACTTATTTTAGCCTTAGCTGTCAGATACAAATTGTTGGTGAAACACATTGATGTGGTTTCAGCCTATCTGAATGGTGAACTCGAAAATGATGTCTACATGAAACAGCCTGAAATGTTTGTCGTAAAAGGTGAAGAAGACAAGGTATGTAAACTTAAGAAGTCACTGTATGGTCTTAAGCAGGCTGGACGGCAGTGGAATCATAAAATTAATGAAATATTGCTCAATATGAATTTCATACAATGTAAGACTGATAGCTGTGTTTTCATCAAAAGGAAAAATAATGAAATTAATATAATCGCCCTGTATGTAGATGACCTTTTATTAGCCTGTACTTCCACCAAATCAATGGATGAAATTCTCAAGAATTTATGTGAATTTATAAATATTATAGATCGAGGTCCAGTCGACTATTACCTTGGAATGGAGATTGTGAGACATGACCCGAGAGGCAAAATAGAAATACACCAGAACGCTTTTATAAATGAATTGCTAATGGAATGGAATATGGAAAATTGTAAGCCCGCTAGTACACCAATTGCCTCAGGTACTGTTCTAACAAAATGCAATGTGGAGAACTGCAGTGAAATGGAGGATGTAAAAACGTACCAGTCACTCATTGGAAGTTTGATGTACTTAGCAACGATTTCACGACCTGATATTGCTCATGCAATTTCACAGCTAAGCCAATTTAATTCGCACCCACATCGTGAGCACATGAGTGCAGCTAAGCATGTATTGCGGTATTTAAAATCACATAGATTTTCTCTCACGTTTGATGATGACAGTGGCCTATCCTGCTATTCCGATGCGGATTGGGGATCAAATGTTATTGATCGTAAATCTTATAGCGGTTATGTTCTATTTTTCGCAGGTGGACCAATTGCTTGGGAGTCCAAGAAACAAGATATTGTCGCTTTAAGCTCTATGGAGGCCGAGTATATCGCTATGTGCCAAGCAGTCAAAGAAATTTCGTTTCATCGCAGCCTACTGTTTGAGTTGGACATTGAAAATGTACATAAGCAGCCAACAACTTTGTTTTGTGACAACCAAGGTGCCCAATATTTAACGAAGAGCCATATGACTTTGAAGCGGAGTAAACATATCGATATAAGGTTTCATTATATCAAAGATAAATACAATTCGAACGAAATATCTTTATCATATGTACCAACAGATAAAAATATTGCTGATATTTTTACAAAATCTTTGTCGAAACAAACTCATGAGAAAATGTGTATATTGTTAAAATTAAAATTTGTTTAAAAATTTGTTTTGTTTTCAAACTTTCTATATATGCAAATATATAATTGTAAATTTAAGATGAACGTATTTTAAGAATATAATGGATTATTTTCGACAGCGGATAAACATTGAGGAGGTGTTTGTTGGAACTACTGTGCATACAAAGTGTTGTATGATCGAGCAATGTTTAGTTGGCTGTCATCTGTTTTACAATCTATGCTTTGTTCTTTACTAGGCTTTACTTATTAGTGTATCTTTTATGTTATGTCACTTGTTGTTGTATAGTTGTTTTTCTGTTTCTTTAAATAAAAATCACGCCACTTGTTCGTCATACTTGTTTAAACGAAGTCACACGTGTTTGACTCCAATTCAATTTACAACACATATATACCCGTGGTGGTGGGTATCCAAAGTTCGGCCCGGCCGAACTTAACGCCTCTATACTTGTTTTATTTTATTTTCTTTTATTTATTTTTTTTTTAATTTAATTTAATTTTATTTTATTTTATTTTATTTTATTTTATTTTATTTTATTTTATTTTATTTTATTTTATTTTATTTTATTTTATTTTATTTTATTTTATTTTATTTTATTTTATTTTATTTTATTTTATTTTATTTTATTTTATTTTATTTTATTTTATTTTATTTTATTTTATTTTATTTTATTTTATTTTATTTTATTTTATTTTATTTTATTTTATTTTATTTTATTTTATTTTATTTTATTTTATTTTATTTTATTTTATTTTATTTTATTTTATTTTATTTTATTTTATTTTATTTTATTTTATTTTATTTTATTTTATTTTATTTTATTTTATTTTATTTTATTTTATTTTATTTTATTTTATTTTATTTTATTTTATTTTATTTTATTTTATTTTATTTTATTTTATTTTATTTTATTTTATTTTATTTTATTTTATTTTATTTTATTTTATTTTATTTTATTTTATTTTATTTTATTTTATTTTTTTTTATTTTATTTTATTTTATTTTATTTTATTTTATTTTATTTTATTTTATTTTATTTTATTTTATTTTATTTTATTTTATTTTATTTTATTTTATTTTATTTTATTTTATTTTATTTTATTTTATTTTATTTTATTTTATTTTATTTTATTTTATTTTATTTTATTGTATTTTATTTTATTTTATTTTATTTTATTTTATTTTATTTTATTTTATTTTATTTCAATTTGTTAAATCATTTACAATTTTTTCTCTCACTACCTACCAGCACTTTGGAGATTATAACGAAATGAGCTGACAAAGCCCCACCGCCGCCGCCACTAAGCGCACTTAGAGGATGAACGATGGAAGCGTTGCCTGGCAAACGGATGACCAACCACAAACCGCAACCAAATCTTAGCCATAGCGCTCTGGTGGGGAGGCATCCAAGCGTTCAGGGCAAGGTATGGAAAATCGAGCTGGCAGAGTTTGCGATGAGATGGCGCTGAGCAATAGTCGTGACTTGATGCTGCATGTTTTACTTTTGCCAATGCTTATCGACAATAAATAATTAACGTAAAAACGTTTTTCTACATTGGCCTCCTTGGCCGCACTCGGCTCCCTCTCTCCCTCCTGCCATAGAATCCGCACTCTCTGAGGCTGCTGTGGGGGGAATTTTCTGTGGCAGTTATCTTTGTTATTGTTTTTCTACGCCTTGTAATTTATTCATAAATGAAATATGTTGCCAATAAATCGATAAATTCTCTATCGCAACGATGGCCAAGGAAAAATTCCCCCACAAATGCCTGAGTGACCAGCACAACAACAGAAGGGAAAAACATTTCATTGAGACGACTTAGCCATTGCCCGGGGGTCAGAACGCCCTCTGTGCTTGGTGTGCTATCACCAAAACAAAAATACTTAATTTTATTAATCCTAAAGATAATATCACACATACCAATGCATTCCCTTGGAAATTGAGAAGGTGGTCGTGAAGAAGTGCAAATCACTCCACCCCAATGATAAGCATACCCCCCCCCCACACACACACACACACTCATACACTGTGCTGATGGTCAGCCAGAAAAGCAGCAAACAAATGGATGTGAATAATATGGCTGGAATGTGAACCTTCTTATCTTGACCCCAAAGTATGTCTAGTCTGAAGAATCATACGCACACAGCGAGTTCAGAGTAATTAATGACCTTTCCGAATTTGTTTCATTAAGGTGGAGTAGACGGTTGCAGTGTTGCCAATGGGGAAAAATTTGTTCCTTCAATTTAGACATGTCTGTATGGTATGCATTTTTCACAGGATTTTGACGAAAGGTGGTTTACACATATACCCGAAGTGGGGGGTATCAAAAGTTCGGCCCGGCCGAACTTAAAGCCTTCACCTGAAACATTGCCAAGTAAAGCAAGCAAATTGACAAAAGGGCAACCCTACCCTGATAATGAACTACCGTGCAGCCCCAACAATAACCACACTTCACAACATCCTTGGCCAAGGGTAGGGGGTAACATGAAGGCACTACTGCTTAATTTCGCTGATTAACGCTTTGAACTTTGATTTATTTCACTTGATTACTCTCCCGATATTTGGAAGCTTGATATCAAGCCTGCCTATGCTAGTGGCAGGTTTTGTTTTTAGGTCAGGCATGTGTTGACGTTTGAACTTCCTTTGGTGGTGTGGAGCGTTACGTAAAATGTAACGCACTTGGTTTGTGTACTTTAGGGCTATCTTATCTGAGCGGCCATAGCTCTTCACTTGTTACGGTTAATGTTAATAATGGTTGACTGACTGCCAACCAAAGTGCCTATGTGTGCCAGCGCTTACAATTAATTATGAATTTTTATGTTTCAGTTTCGTTTTGGTCGATGTTTCGATGTTGGGCTGTGTAATTTTTGTTTCTGGCTAACTGGGCTTGTGTGTTATTTATCTTGACATAAGCACAGGTTGCTTCACTCCACTCCCACTGTTGACTGCTTATCCTTCTGGTGCGTATGATTCCTCCCACCTTTGACTGGGTATAACTCACATTCCTGTGAATATGGCACACAAAACGCATGATTATTATCCTGGTATGTGGCATCGGAGGCATCGACCCATAAATTTTACGCCACATTAGCCCATAACAATAAAATAATTAAGGAACGATTGCCAGGCCAGTCAGCCCAGTTGAAGTTGAAGTTGAATGAAGGATTCATTATCTAAAAAGCCTCTAATGAATATGGAAAACTAATGTGCAGGTACTGGGTAATAATTTGAACAAAATGAAAAAGTTGCCATAAAGGCATCCATTTAGGCATTGGTAGTGATACAAAGGAATGTATTAGGCTCGAAAGGACTCATTTGTGTATCAAATTAACAAATTACCTTGTCGGTTTTTAATGTCAGCCAGCTTTTAATGACATCTCACCATATATAATAATAATATAATAATAGAGTAAAGTAAGCTTTTGTGATATACAACGGATAATGGAGGAGATTTTGGATAACAACATTTCTCATTGGCCACCTATGGGCTTAAGAACTTACATTGGAATAACTGGAACAAGTAAAAAGGCGTTGAGTTCGGCCAGGTCGAACTTTGGATACCCAGAAACTCGATTACATACGTAAACCACCTTTCGTCAAAATCCGGTGAAAAATGCATACCTTATGCCCATAGCAGCTATATCGAAATATGTTTCGATTTGGACCAAATACTAATAAGTACAAGTCATTGTTCAAAGGTCTATAACAAAAAATTGGTCTTTTTAGTAGCTATACCTAAAAATCAACCGATTTGAACCATTAAGGACAAGGACGTCCAAAGTCTCTGTGTCCAATTTCAGTGAAATCGGATTATAAATGCTCCCTTTATGGGACCAAGACTTTCAATCGAGATATCGGTCTATATGGCAACTATATCCAAATCTGAACAGATTTGGGCCAAGTTGCAGAAAAATGTCGAAGGGCCTAGGACAACTCAGAGTCCCAAATTTCAGCCAAATCAGATAATAAATGTAATAAGGTTTTAAGGGCCTAAGACCCTAAATCTAAGGATCGGTCTATATCCAAATCTGAACCGACCAGGCCAAATTAAAGAAAGATGTCGAAGGGCCTAACACAACTCACTGTCCCAAAATTCATCCAAATCGGATAATAAATGTGGATTTTAAGGGCTTGAGACCCTTAATTTTTATGATCGGTATATATGGCAGCTATATCCAAATCTGAACCGATCTGAGCCAAATTGAATAAGGATGGCGGAGGGCCTAACACAACTCACTGTCCACAAATTTCAGCTAAATCGGATAATAAATGTGGCTTTTATGGGACCAAAACTTTAAATCGAGAGCTCAGTTTACATGGCAGCTATATTCAAATCGGGACCGATCTGAGCCACATTGAAAAAGTCTGTCGGGGGCTTAAAGCAACTCACTGCCCAAGTTTTGGCATAATCGGAGTTTGGGACACACTGTCCCAAACTTTAAGCAAAATCGTATAATAAATGTGTTTTTATGGGCCTAAGACCATAAATCGGCGGATCGGTCTATATAGCAGCTATATCCAAATCTGAACCGATCTGAGCCAAATTAAAGGAGAATGTCGATGGGTCTAATGCAACTCACTGACCCAAATTTTGCAAAATCGTATAATAAATGTGGCTTCTATGCGCCTCAGACCCATAGTCGGCGGATCGGTCTATATGGGAGCTATAACAAGATATAGCCCGATATAGTCCATCCCTGGACTTAACCTGCTTATGGACAAAATACTTATACCCACCACCGAAGGTTAGCCATGTCCGTCCGTCTGTCTGCTGGCATCACGCTACAGTCTTTCAAAATTGAAATATTGAGCTGAAATTTTGCGCAGATTCTTTTTTTGTCAGGTTAGGTTCAAAGATGTGCTATATCAGACTATATCTTGATATGGCCACCATATACACCGATCCGCCCATTTAGGGTCTGAGCCCAATAAAAGCCACATTTATTATTCGATTTTGCTGAAATTTAGGTCAGTGAGTTGTGTTGGGCCCTTCGATATCTTTCTTCAATTCTTCCCAGATCGGTCCAGATTAGGAAATAGCTGCCGTATATACCGATCCTCTGATTCAGGGTCTTAGGCCCATTAAAGCCACATTTGTTATCCGATTTTGCTGAAATTTGGGACAGTGAATTGTGTTAGGCCCTTCGCCATTCATCATCAATTTGGCTTAGATCGGTCCAGATTTGGATATAGCTGCCATATAGACCGATCCTCAGATTTACGGTCTTAGGCCCATAAAAGCCACATTTATTATCCGATTTTGCTGAAATTTGGGACAGTGAGTTGTGTTAGGACCTTCAATATTCTTCGCCAATATGGCACAGATCGGTCCAGATTTGGATATAGCTGCCATATAGACCGATCTCTCGATTTGAGGTTTTGGGTCCATAAAAGGCGTCGCCGATGTCCGATGTCGCCGAAATTTGGGACAGTGAGTTGTGTTAGGCTCTTCAACATTTTTCTGCAACTTGGACCAAATCGGTCCATATTTGAATATAGCTCCCATGTCGATTTAAAGTCTTGGCCCCATAATAGGCGCATTTATAATCCGATTGCACTGAAATTTGATACCGTGACTTATGTTAGGCTTTTCGACATCCGTGTCGTATATGATTCAGATCGCTTTATTTTTAGATATAGCTACCTAAAAGACCAATATTTTGTTATGTACAATTGAACAATGATTTTTATTTATTAGTATTGGGTCCACTTCGGACCATATTTCGATATACCTGCTATGGGGGCATAAATTAGGCATTTTTCACCGGATTTTGACGAAAGGTGGTTTACATATATACCCGAGGTGGTGGGTATCCACAGTTTGGCCCGGATGAACTTAACGCCTTTTTACTTGTTTTGTTAAAACAAATTCAAGTTCTACATACAATGACAGATAATTGTGTTGGTGTTTTTGTAACATACTCTCACTCGGATTTCCGGCAATTTAAGCGACAACATTTGCTTACAACTATGTACTGATTCTGTGTAATGCCGGGCCTTATGGTATACGAGATAAGACCAAATGGTGTTGAAGGCGAACATTGAGACGTAACTCAATTTCCCTTACTTTTGTTTTTGTCTTAGTTTGGCATGTGGCCCAGCCAACCTACAATTTGACTTGCTTGGCCTCTCCTCAGTCTTTTCAGTCTCTTATTTGTGAATTAATCTAATTTAAAAGCGTTGAAATCAAATTTTGTCAGCAAGTCAAACATAAGTTGGCAACAGGGACAAACAGAAAGACGGACAGTCAGCCAAATAGCCAGGCAGTGAGTCAAACAAAAAACGCAAAACGAGCTAACGAATAAAAAACAAAAAGTGGCAAGAACAACAGGCAGGGCCACCACATGCACCAGGACCACAACAAGCCCCATTTAGTCTGCAAGCTACCACATACAAGTGTCACAAGAAGATGGTTACATGCCATCAACCAAAAAATAAAAGAAGGGTAGTCCGTTTGTGCCTATGACTATGATGGAGAAGAATCACATAGAAGCTCCCGTTACTATAAGGGATGTCTATCAGGGATGCAGATATAACTGTGAATGTCGATGTAAATATGACTGCATTGAATGAAGCCTGCTTTGCTTTACAGCCTTTGTTGGTCCAGCTTTTTGTTGCCTTTTCTTTTTGTCACGGTATGAGTGAAAGAAAATTGCAGCCCATCAGGGAGGATAAGGAAGCTGGCATAAGCACAAATCTCAACAGTCAATTGATTTTCAATTTTAATGGAAACTCCAAATTTAGTAAAAAATTGCCGTTTAGGCTAAAATATTGTTTAAATTGGGCTCTTTGGAAAATGTTGATGCAATTCATTTTTAATAATTTTTTTTTTCAATTTTTATGGAAAATGTTACCCTTTAACCCTTTAAAATCCTTTTGTGATTTTTCGAACATATTCCAGCTCGAGATCATATTCAATGGTTTCTATTCAAAGAATAGCATAGCAAAGGTCTTAAAAAAGTTGAGCAAGTGTGTATAGTTATTCAAAACAATTTGACTGGCATAGTGGATCGTGATTTCTGATACGCCATATATCTTCATCAACACCTTTGTCAAATGGGTTAAGGTGACCTACATGCCCAATGACTATTGAGTACGGTGTAGAGCATGCTTTGTTATCAAACCGAGCTCAATAAGTCTTCAAACTCTCCTAAGTACGAGAGAAGAAAGCCTTACTTTCCACTATTCTGATACAAACTAATCATCATTGGTACCCATCAGGCCGCGTCGTCAAGACGTCTTAGAAGAAGAGTGCTTGACCATGTTAAAATCGTTGACGACATCTATCCGACAGCCCATAGAAATTGTGGATCACATTTTCTTATAGTTACCGCAAAAATCATGCATGACATTTAAGGGACATTGCGAACGCGACAGGTTTTTCGTTTTTCGAAGAAAAAATTATTAACATTTTAAATTTCTCAATAAAAATCAGTAAGGAAGGGCAAAAGTCGGGCGGTGCCGACTGTATTACACCCTACACCTAACCTATATGTAAAACGTGGGAGCTATATCCAATTCTGAACCAATTTTGATGGACATCGGCGAGCAAAAATTTTCAAACTGTAACAACTGCGGTTGACAAATGACAACATTATGGCACATTACCCCAAAATCTGACGAACATGTATATGACAGCTATATCTAATTCAGAACCGATTTCGAGCAAACTTCCCAGATAATGTGGTAAAACATTTTGGCAAAATTGATCAATAAATGCGCTTGCAGTAGCTCTTGGGGTGAAAATCTGGCCATACACATATGTGACAGCTATATCTAAATATGGGCCGATTTCTATAAAATTCACCACTAATATTGAGAGTCATAGGAAAATCCTTCCTGCAAAATTTAGAAAGAATCCGTTTAAAACTGAGCACTTTCTTGCAATATATCTCAAAATCGGACGAACATATATATATGGAAGCTATACCTAAATCTGAACTGATTTCGAGCAAATTTCTCAGATACTGTGGCAGTCGTCGAGAAAAGCGTTTTGCAAAATTCCAGAAGTTAAAATCGGGCGATATATATGAGAGGAATATATATAAATCTGAACCGATTTCCATAAAATTCACCAGAAATGACGAGAGTCAAGAGAAAATACTTCCAGCCAAATTTTGAGAGAATCGGTTTACAAAAAACCATTTTATTGCAAATCGGACGAACATATATATGACAGCTTTATCCAAATCTGAACCGATTTTTTTCCAATTTCAATAGGCTTCGTCTCTAGGCCAAAAAATTTGCCAGTACCAAATTTGAAGACGATCGGATAAAAACTGTTTCCTGTACTTTGAACACAAATTAAAATGAAGAGAAGGATGAACGGACAGACAGACAGACACACGAACATAGCTAAATCGAATCAGAAAGTGATTCTGATACTTATCAATGGGTCTATCTCTCTTCCTTTTGGGTGTTACAAAAAAATTCACTAAGTTATAATACCCTGTACCACAATAGTGGTGTAGGGTAAATAAATTTGCCTTTTATGGGCCAAAGACATTAAATCGGGAAACCGATCTATATGGCAGCTATATCCAAATCTGGACCGATCTGAACCATCTTGAAAAAAGGATGTCGGGGGGCCTAACCAAACTTATTGCCTCAAATTTCAGCAAAATCGGATAATAAATGTGGCTATTATGGTCCTAAGACCTTAAATCGGCGGATCGGTCTATATGGCAGCTATATCCAAATCTGGAACGATCTGGGTCAAATTGAAGAAGCATGTCAAAGGACCTAACACAACTCACTGTTCCAAATTTCACCGCCATGGAACAATAAATGCGCCTTTTATGGGCTCAAAACCTTAAATCGAGAGATCGGTCTATATGGCAGCTATATCCAAATCCGGACCGATCTAAGTCAAATTGAAGAAGCATGTCCAAGGGCCTACCTCAACTCACTGTCTCAAATTTCACCGCCATCGGACAATAAATGCGCCTTTTATGGGCTCAATACCTTAAATCGAAAGATCGGTCTATATGTCATCTATATCCAAATTTGGACCGATCTGGGCCCAATCAAAAAAGGATGTCGAAGGGCCTAACACAAATCACTGTCCTAAATTTCAGCGACATCGGACAATAAATGCGCTTTTTATGGGCTCAAAACCTTAAATCCAGAGATCGGTCTATATGGCAGCTATATCCAAATCTGGACCGATTTGTGCCATTTTGCAGAAGTATGTCGGAAAGCTTAAAATAAATCACTGTCCCAAATTTTGGCGACATCGGACAATAAATGGGCCTTTTATGGGCCCATACCCTTAAATCGAGCGATCGTTCTATATGGCAGCTATATCCAAATCTAAACCGATCTGGGCCAAATTGGCGAAAGATGTTGAAGAGCCCAACACAACTCACTGTTCCAAATTTCGGCAAAATCGGAGAATAAATGCACCTTTTATGGGCCCAAAACCTTAAATCGAGAGATCGGTCTATATGGCAGCTATATCCAAATCTCGACAGATCTGTGCAATATTGTAGGAGTATAGCAAGGGGCCAAACACAACTCACTGGCCCAAATTTCGGCGCTATCGGACAATAGGTGCGCCTTTTATGGGCTCAAAACCTTAAATCGACAGATCGGTCTATATGGCAGCTGTATCCAAATCTGAACCAATCTGGGCCAAATTGAAAAGGGTTGTCGAAGGGCCTTAAAGAACTCACACTCCCAAATTTCAGCAAAATCGGCTAATAAATGTGGCTTTTATGGGCCTAAGACCCCAAATCGGCGGATCGGTCTTTATGGCAGCTATATCCAAATCCGGACCGATCTGGGCCTTATTGAAGAGGGATGTCCAAGGGCCTAACGTAAGTCACTGTCCCAGAATTTACCGAAATCGGATAATAAATGTGGCTTTTATGGGCCTAAGTACCCTAAATCGGCGGATCGGTCTATATGGCATCTATATCCAAATCTGGACCGATCTGGTCCAAATTGAAGTGGGATGTCCAAGGGCCCAACATAACTCACTGTACCCGATTTTATCGAAATCGGATAACAAATGTGGCTTTTATGGGCGTAAGTACCCTAAATCGGCAGATCGGTCTATATGGCAGCTATATCCAAATCTCGACTGATCTGTGCAATATTGCAGAAGCACATCGAAGGACCTAACACAACTCACTGTCTCCAATTTCGGCGAAATCGTATAATAAATGTGACTTTTATGGGCCTAAGACCTTAAATCGGCGGATCGGTCTATATGGCAGCTATATCTAAATCCGAACCGATCTGGGCCAAATTGAACAAGTAAGAAGGCGTTAAGTTCGGCCGGGCCGAACTTTGGATACCCACCACCTCGGGTATATATGTGAACCACATTTCTTCAAAATCCAGTGAAAAATGCATACCTTAAGCCCCATAGCAGCTCTATAGATATCATCCGATTTAGACCAAATGCTTATAACTACAAGTCATTGTTCAACCGAGAGATCGGTCTATATGGCAGCTATATCGAAATCTGGACCGATCTGAGCCAAATTGAAGACAAATATCGAAGGGCCCAACACAAGTCATTGTCCCAAATTTCGGCGACATCGGACAATAAATGCGCTTTTTATGAGCCCAAAACCTTAAATCGAAAGATCGGTCTATATGGCAGCTATATCCAAATCTGGACCGATCAGGGCCAACTAGAAGAAAGATATCGAAGGGCCTAAGGCTTTTATGGGCCTAAGACCATAAATCGGAAGATCGGTCTATATGGCAGCTATATCCAAATCTGAACCGATCTGGGCCAAATTGACGAGGAATGTTGATGGGCCTAGCACAACTCACTGTGCCAAAGACCCTAAATCTGAGGATCGGTCTATATGGCAGCTATATCCAAATTTGGACCGATCGGAGCCAAATTGACGAAGGATGTCGAAAGGCTCAACGCAACTCACTGTCCCAAATTTCAGCAAAATCGGATAATAAATGTGGCTTTTATGGGCCTAAGACCCTAAATCGGTGGATCGGTCTATATGGGGGCTATATCAAGATATAGTCCGATATGGCCCATCTTCGAACTTAACCTGCTTATGGACAAAAAAAGAATCTGTGCAAAATTTCGGCTCAATATATCAATTTTTAAAGACTGTAGCGTGATTTCAACAGACAGACGGACAGACGGACGGACATGTCTAGATCGTCTTAGATTTTCACGCTGATCAAGAATATATATACTTTATAGGGTCGGAAATGGATATTTCGATGTGTTGCAAACGGAATGACAAAAAGAATATACCCCCATCCTTCGGTGGTGGGTATAAAAAGGATATCGAAAGGCCTTATAGAACTCACAGTCCCAAATTTCAGCAAAAACGGATAATGAATGTGGCTTTTATCGGTCTAAGATTCTAAATCGGCGAATCTATCTATATGGGGACTAAATCAAGATATAGTCTGATATAGCCCATCTTTGAACCTAACCTGCTTATGGACAAAATAAATATCTGTGCAAAATTTCCCCTCAATATCTCTATTTTTAAAGACTGTAGCGTGATTTCAACAGACAGACGGACAGACGGACGGACATGGCTAGATCGTCATAGATTTTGGCGCAGATCAAAAATATATATACTTTATAGGGTCGGAAATGAATATTTCGATGTGTTGCAAATGGAATGACAAAATGAATATGCCCCCATCCTATGATGGAGGGTATAAAAAAGTTAGGTTATAGTAGAAAACTTTATTGAAATTTTCGTAGAGATTTCGTCAAAGTTCTTTTAAACAAAAGTACCAAAGTATCAACCTTATCATCCCTGTAATGCAAACAGTCATAAGGTTGGCCTGATAAATGGATGCTTGGCAGTATAGATGAATGAATGAATGAAGAATGAACAAATTCATGCGTTGATTAAGTAAAGTTTGTTACACAATTTCAGCGAATTACGCTTTGATAACAGACGAGTCTCCACTGCATACTGCCAAAAATGTCCATAGCAGTGCCATGCTGGATGGGTAAGTGGTTAAACGCACCAATACAGAGACGGACGGACAGGCAGTGATGTGAATGCAAAAGGTGGTTGCTTTGGGTATGCCATTGCCATTACGAAGAGTAGAATTTAACAATGTCCCAAAAAATATGACTTATGGCCATGAAATGCAATCAAATTTGCGGTCGACTGTTTTAACAAATAAAGCCTCCTTTGCTTTGTTTGCCTTGACGTTGCCTTGCTTTGCTTTGGTTTTGTTCGAATGTCAGTTGTAAGGGTGGGATGCATTTGGGAGAGACAGAATACTCCCCCCCCCACTGAAGGATTTTAAAATTTTTCCATTGTGTTATAAACTCGTTGTGACAGGTTGTCGTCGACGCGAATGATGACAACTACAACGACGACATAGGAAACATTTTGTTATAAAGCGTCAGCTTGTCTATTTGCAACAATAGCAACAATATGTGGTAACAAAGAGAAAAGCACTGTGGGCAAAAACAATGAAAGGGCAATAACTGTGAACCAAAGTATCAGGACATTAAAGCCAAGAAGCTTCCGGAATAAGTTTTGGACTAATTTAACTGGAGAAAATTCGGAATACTTATCAGAAGAAGAAAATTTGTCCAAGCATAGAAGACATTGACGACAATGTCAACAGGATTACGATTGTCCTCTGCAGGAAAGGAAATCAGTCCAAGAAAAACAGAAACACGTCGTGCAAAATTTCATTCCAATCGGATAAGAATTGTGCCCCCTAGAGGCTCAAGAAGTCAAGACTCAAGATCGGTTTATATGGCAGCTATATCAGGTTATCACCCGATTTGAATCATACTTGGCACAGTTGTTGGAAGTCATAGCGAAACGCGTCGTGGAAAATTTCATTCCAATCGAATAAGAATTGCGCCCTCTAGAGGCTCAAGAATTCAAGACCCAAGGTCGGTTTATATGGCAGCCATATCAGGTTATGGACCGATTTGCGCCCTCTAGAGGCTGAAGAAGTCAAGACCCAAGATCGGTTTATATGGCAGCTATATCAGGTTATGAACCGATTTGAACCATGCTTAGCGCAGTTGTTGGATATCATAACAAAACACGTCGTGCAAAATTTCATTCCAATCGGAAAAGAATTGCGCCCTCTAGAGGCTCAAGAATTCAAGAGCCAAGATCGGTTTATATGGCAGCTATATCAGGTTATCATCCGATTTGAACCATACTTGGCACAGTTGTTGGAAATCATAACAAAACATGTCTTGCAATGTTTCAGCCAAATCGGGTGAGAATTGCGCCCTCTAGAGGCTCAAGAAATCAACACTCAAGATCCGTTTATATGGCAACTATATCAGGTTATAGACTGAATTGAACCATACTAGGCACAGTTGTTGGAAGTCATAACAAAAAACGTCTTGCGAAATTTCATTCCAATCAGATAAGAATTGCGCCCTCTAGAGGCTCAAGAAATCAAGACCCAATATCGGTTTATATGGCAGCTATATCAGGTTATAAACCGAGTTGAACCATACTTGGCACAGTTGTTGGAAATCATAACAAAACACGTCTTGCATTATTTCAGACAAATCGGGTTAGAATTGCGCCCTCTAGAGGCTCAAGAAGTCAAGACTCAAGATCGGTTTATATGGCAGCTATATCAGGTTATCACCCGATTTGAACCATACTAAACACAGTTGTTAAATGTCATAACAAAACAAGTCGTGCAAAATTTCATTCCAATCGGATAAGAATTGCGCCCTCTAGAGGCTCAAGAATTCAAGACCCAAGATCGGTTTATATGGCAGCTATATCAAAACATAGACCGATTTGAGCCTTACTTGGCGCAGTTGTTGGATGTTATAACAAAACACGTTGTGCAAAATGTCATTCCAATCGGAAAAGAATTGCGCCCTCTAGAGGCGGGTGCCTTTTGCCACAGGGGGCATTTTATCGCCGTGTGATCTTGGACAGCAAACTGAATTGGAAGCATCACATTCAGGAGCGTACCTGGAAGGCTCACATATATTGGGCCCTATGTAGACGGGCTATAGGCTCAAAATAGAGCCTGAATCTGAAGGGGCGTGATGAGACCGATACTTACTTACGCCTCAGTAGATTGGTGGACTGCGATAGAGAAAAAGTTTAGAGAACATATTGTCTTGGCATAGGCAGAGCGATAAGGATCACGCCCACTCAAGGTCACAAGGCACCGCACAGGGGAGCATTTTATCGCCTCTCCTATGGGTGACTACCATATATGACCTATTACGGATGCTGACTGAGGAGGGATTTGAACCAGTCTACTACGCAGACGATTGCATATGGCATGTGACTGGGCTAGACCCAGAGGTCTCAATATTAACCCTGAGAAGACTGAAATATGCCTGTACACGAGGAAGACGAAGTTTGGTAGTTTGGTGGATTGCTATGTTACCATACAACAGGTTCAGAGCGGAGCGATGAGGACCACGCCCACTAGGGCACTAGAGACTATTTTAGATATCAGACTCATAGATTAAGTGTGGGGTACCCACAGCGGCTATCAGATTTAAGGCAATGGGATATTGGATTGAGGATAGGAGCAGCTCATACCATTGCGGTATAATCAAGGCGACGATAGGAAACCTGGAAGGAAGGGAAGAGGTTTCCTATCCGATATTTGAGACAACACTTGAGGTCGAGTGCAAGGCACTGCAGCCAGCGACAGAGTCTTAGATTGACGGAACCCTAGTATTGCCATCGGGAAGATCATGTTACACTGATGAATCAAAGCTAGAGAACAGAGTGGGCCTGGGGGATTACATTGAGAACCCAGAGACTGAGATCTGTTTTAGACTGTTTGACCATTTTACTACCTTGCAGGCAGGGATCCGCGCGATCACGGAATGCGTAAGGTGGTGTGGTGTTTACACTAGGACGTCTAGTGTGAACATCTTTACGGACAGTAAAATAGCCATGAAGACAAAAATAACCAGGCGGTAAGGTCACAAACAGTGTTGCAGTGTAAGAAGGGGATTAAAGTCTTCACTGAGGTTGGCACGTTTGGATGTCGGGCCATAGCTGAGTAAAGGGGAATGAAAGGGCAGACGATTTGGCAGTGACGGCCAGGGGACTGTCATCAATAAACTTGGTTAACCCGAAACCATTTTGGTTGAAGCAGTCCGAGTTAAAGACGTGGGCTACGAATGCGCAACGTGGAATAAGAAAACAGTAGGTAGGACTGTGAAAATCCTATGGGGAGATCCGGATCGTGAGAAGACGAGGCTGTTACTGAAAGGAAGTAAGAAGGAAGTCAGTACAGCTTTCGATATCATAACGGGACACATAGGACTATGAGCTCACCTATGAAAAATCGGTGCAGCAACCACGGCAAGCATGTGTAAGGCATGTGGGGAAGATGATGACATGTTGGAGTATTTCCTATGCTATTGTCCGGCTTTCGCGAACCATAGACACCGATATTTAGTTGGGGACATAATACCAGACATAAACCAACTTATGGGGGTGGTATGGAAAACAATTATGGATTATGTAAGTAGCACAGAATTCCTAACCTAGATTTTCTTTTTCAAGGTTACATTTTTATACCCACCACCGTAGGATAGGATGTATATTCATTTAGACATTCCGTTTGCAACACATCGAAAAATTTCCGAACCTACAAAGTATATCAATTTCGGAACGTCGTCAAATTCTAAGACGATTTAACGATGTCCGTGTGCCTATCCGTCTCACCGTCTGTCCGTCCGTCTGTTGTAATCACTCTACAGCCTTCAAAAAGATATTGAGCTGATATTTGGCACAGATACTTCTTTTTGATGCACGCTGGTTAAGTTCTTGAACGGACCAAATCGGACCCTATTTGGATATAGCTGCTATATAGACCGATTTTCCGATAAAGGGTCTAATACCCATAAAAACTTTATTTTTCATCCGATTTTGCTGAAATTTATAATAGTGAATAGGTTAAGGCTTCCCAACAACTGACCCAAATGAGGTTCAGATCGGGCTATATTTAGATAAACCATATAGACCGATCTCCCGATAAAGGGTCTGAAGACCACAAAATCTTTATTTATTACCCGATTTTGCTGAAATTTAAAACAAATGGTAATTTTAGGTCTCCCAACACTCGCCCCAAATATTGTTTGGATCGGACTATATTCAGATATAGCTGCCATATAGACCGATCTGCCGATAAAGAGTCTGAAGCCCATAAAAGCTTTATTTATTACCCTATTTTGCTGAAATTTAAAACAGTGGGTTATTTTGAGCCTCCCGTTATCTGACCCAAATATGGTTCAGATCGGGCTATAAAAAGATATAGCTAGCATCTAGACCGATCTCCCGATAAGGGGTCTGAAGGCCATAAAAGCTTTATTTTTTATCCGGTTTCGATGAAATTTGGAATAGGGCGCAGTTTCAAGCCTCCCAACATCCGACTCAATATGCCACAGATCGGACTATATTTAGATATAGCTGTCATATAGACCGATCTGCCGATAAAACGTCTTAAGCCCATAAAAGCCCCATTTATTATCCGATTTTGCTGAAATTTGGGACAGTGAGTCACGTAAGGCCCTTCGACATCTTTATTTAATTTGGCCCAGATCGGTCCAGATTTGGATGTAGCTGCCATTTAGAGCGATCTCTCGATTTAGGGTCTTAGGTCCATAAAAGCCCCATTTATTATCCGATTTTGCTGAATTTTGGGACAGTGAGTTATGTAAGGCCCTTCGACATATTTCTTTAATTTGGCCCAAATCTGTCTATATTTGGATATAGCTGCTATATAGACCGTTCTGCTGATTTAGGGTCTTAGGCCCATAAAAGCCACATTTGCTATCCAATTTTGCTGAAATTTGGGACAGTGAATTGTGTTAGGCTCTTCGATATCCTTCGTCAATTTGGCCCAGATCGGTCCAGATTTGGATATAGCTGCCATATAGACCGATCCGCCGATTTAGGGTCTTAAGCCCATAAAAGCAACATTTATTATCCGATTTTGCTGAAATTTGGGACACTGTGTTGTGCTAGGCCCTTCGACATCCTTCTTTAATTTGGCCCAGATCGGTTCAGATTTGGATATAGCTGCCATATAGACCCAATTAGGGTCTTAGGCCCATAAAAGCCCCATTTATTATCTGATTTTGCTGAAATTTGGGACAGTGAGTTATGTTAGGCCCTTCGACATCCTTCTTTAATTTGGCCCAGATCGGTTCAGATTTGGATATAGCTGCCATATAGAGCAATCCTCCGATTAAGGGTCTTAGGCCCATAAAAGCAACATTTATTATCCGATTTTGCTAAAATTTGGGACACTGTGTTGTGCTAGGCCCTTCGACATCCTTCTTTAATTTGACCCAGATCGGTCCAGATTTGGATATAGCTGCCATATAGACCGATCCTCCGATTTAGGGTCTTAGGCCCATAAAAGTCACATTTATTATCCGATTTTGCTGAAATTTTGGGGCAGTGCGTTGTGATTGGCCCTTCGACATCTCAGATCGGTCCAGATTTGGATATAGCTGCCATATAGACCGGTCCGCCGAATCAGGGTCTTAAGCCCATATAAGTCACATTTATTATCCGATTTTGCTGAATTTTGGAACAGTGGGCTATGTTAGGCCCATCGACATCCTTCGTTAATTTGGCCCAGATCAATCCAGATTTAGATAGAGCTGTCATATATACCGATCCTCCGATTTAGGGTCCTAGGCCCATAAAAGACGCATTTATTATCCAATTTTGTTCAAATTTGGGTTAGTGACATGTGTTAGGGTTTCTAATATCCTTCTTCAATTTCGCCCATGACGGTCCAGATTTGGATATAGCTCCCAAATGGATCGATTTATGATTTTGAGCCCATAAAAGGTGCATTTATTGCCCGATGTCACCAAAGTTTGGGACAGTGAGTTGTGTTAGGCCCTTCGACATGTTTCTTCAATTCGGCCAAAATCGTTTTAGATTTGGATATAGCTGCCATATAGACCGATCTCTCGATTGAAGGTTTTGGGGCCATAAAAGTCGTATTTATTGTCGGATTTCGCCGAAATTTGGGACAGTGAGTTGTATTAGGCTCTTCGACACTTTTCTGCAACTTGGCATTAATCGGTCCAGATTTGGATATAGCAGCCATTCAGTTCGGCCCGGCCGAACGTAACGCCTTTTTTACTTGTTTTGTGATAGATCCGCCAGGATTCCTATAGGCGTTCAGCGTCATAGGCGAATATGCAATCCTTTGCTCTACGGTGTTAGAGTTTTTAATCCATTTTCTGAGAATTTAATTCGCCCACTGTGTCACTACCTTAACAACAATAACTCAATTTGCAAAGGACACAGTCAAGAGAGATGAGAGGTACACCAGGACCGAGGCAAAAACGGTATGGGTTAATGAAAAGAATGCACATGTCAACTTTCATATTTTGCTAACAACGTAACGCTGAAAGCAGACACTCGCTTCATGCCTTCATTCCCTTGGCTGCAAAGCAGATATGAAGGTGGTAAAAGGACAATCAGCCATCATTCAGTGATGGGTTGTGGCACGCCGCAGAGAGGGAGTCACCAAATTAGTTACACTTGCATTTGTGGCAAAGGCTTGATTCATTTTAAAGAACATAAACACACGCACACACACACACACACCGATATTGAAATGCTTTTGTGGTTTGCGGTGAAAAGTGTCTGGGGGACTAGAAGGAGGTGTTACCATCCAATCTGTTGACATTTTTGTGTGGCCTTCAATCGATAATATTCTCGGAATGTGAATCCAAATTAAAGTAATTTCCTAAAATTTATGAAATGCAGGCATTTCCGTTTTCTGTCTTTCAATTTGAAAGTTGGCTGCAGCAGCAGCAGCCATAATTTAGCTTTGTGACATAATAACATTTTGACTTGACGCGTAATTACAAACATTTTCCACACTTTTGTTGTTGCTTTTCTTATGTTACGCTAGAGCCATGTGTCCCACCCAACCCTATCGCCTGGCTTTGGGGAATTTAGCGCATGAGTTCTTAATTTCATGACAAATTCTTGCAAAGTAGAAAAAAAAAGAAATAGAAAAACAAAACAGCAAGAGGCAAGGATAATGATGGGGTATATAATTTAAAGCATAAAATCTAGAAAACGAGGCCAGTGAAAGGAAGCAAAACAACACCCCAACCAAAATCCATATTGCCTAGGACCAGCAAATACTCGGCGCACAAAACGCGATAATGGCTCAAGTGGGGGGAAAAACAAAAATCGTCATAAATAGAAGAAAATAAAAAAGTGTGGCTGGGATGTGGAAAAACGTTTCAACTCTTTGTGTCAAAACCCAAACAATCTACAAAGAACGTTGAAGAGCACTAGCAGTCGAGGGTAAGCGAGGGGGGGGGGGGGGGGGGAGCTGTAGCTGTTTTGGGAACACGCCTAATGACACTTTGTATGCCATGCAATACGTGTGCAATACAGCACAAAAAGCACCGCATGTGCTTAATTGCCAAAAATGTACAGCGCAAAGGATCCACAATGACGACGGCTTAAATCCACTCTAATGGCGAAAGCACGAAACAACAAACCCAGCCACAAACACCAGAGCGCGATAACGCCATCGAAACTGGAGCATCCCATCATGCAACTAACCAAAGCCAGCAGCAACATCAAAACCAACCAACCAACCAGCCAACGAACGAAGGAGTGCAACGCCAAGCAACACCATCATCAAATATGATTTGTTGTTCACTCATAGCTTTGAAGCCATCCCGAAAAGGAGCACTTCAAAACAATTAACTAAACGTAACAAAAACATGCTCAAAGGACACTTTTGCAAAAAAAAAAAAAAAAAGAAAATAGAAAATTTCCCCCTTTAGTTTCCCAGAGCAGTAAAGCAGCGACTAAAGCTCAAGGGCTAGTGAAATATTCGATATAAAGTTTTTAAGTTATTAAATGCAGAAAATGGTAACTGGAGTTCTTTTTTAAGGATAAATAAAAAAGAATGAAAATTTGACAAGTCAGAGCGTGCTAAGTTCGGCCGGGTCGAATCTTATACACCCTCCACCATGCAACGCATTTTTCGAGTTCTAAGCGCGGTATCACTTTTTAGGCAAACAAAGAATAATGAAGAAGAACTGTTTGGCAATTGGAGCTATATCAAGTTATAGTCCGATTCGGACCATAAATGAATGCCGAACATTGCAGAAGTCATTGTGTGATATTTCAGTCCATTCGGATAAGAATTGCGCCTTGTAGAGGTTCAAGGAGCAAAATCGGGAGATGGGTTTATATGGGAGCTGTATCAAACTATAGATCGATTCAGACCCTATTAAACACGTAAATTGAAGGTAATGAGAGAAACCGATGTATAAACTGTATGCCAATTCGGATGTAAATTGCGCCCTCTAGAGGCTCAAGAAGTCAAGATCTCAGATCGGTTTATATGGCAGCTATATCAGGTTATATACCGATTTGCGTCATACTTAGCACAGTTATTGAAAGTCATAACAAAACACCTCATGCCAAATTTCAGTCAAATCGGATGAGAATTGCGCCCTCTAGAGGCTAAAAAAGTCAAGACCCCAGATGGGTTTATATGGCAGCTTTACCAGGTTATGATCCGATTTAAACCATGCTTAGCACAGTTGTTGGAAATGATGTCAAAACACCACATGCGGAATTACAGCCAAATCGGATGAGAATTGCGACCTCTAGAGGCTCAAGAAGTCAATACCCAAGATCGATTTATATGGCAGCTTTACCAGGTTATGTACCGATTAGCGCCATACTCAGAACAGTTGTTGAAAGTGATACCAAAACACCACGTGCAAAATTTCAGCCAAATCGGATAAGAATAGCGCCCTCTAGAGGCTCAAGGAGTCAAGACCCAAGATCGGCTAATATGGCAGCTATATCAGGTTATGAGCCGATTTAAACTATGCTTAGCACAGTTGTTGGAAATGATACCAAAACACCGCGTGCAAAATTACAGCCAAATCGATTAAGTATTACTCCCTCTAGTGGCTCAAGAAGTCAAGACCCCAGATGGGTTTATATGGCAGCTCTATCAGGTTATGAACCAATTTGAACCATACTTAGCACAGTTGTTGAAAGTGATACCAAAACACCACGTGCAAAATTAAAGCCAAATCGGATAAGAATTGCGACATCTAAAAGCTCAAGAAGTCAAGACCCAAGCTCGGTTTATATGGCAGCTATATCAAAATATGGACCGCTTTGGCCCATTTACAATCCCAACTGACCTACACTAATAAAAAGTATTTGTGCAAAATTTCAAGAGGCCTGCTTTACTCCACACATTAATTATTCGATGTTGCTGAAATAAGGGACTTTAAATTGTGTTAGAGCTTTCGACATCGTTCGTCAATTTGGCCCTGATCGGTTCAGATTTGGATATAACTGCCATATAGACCGATCCTCCGATTTAGGGTCTTAGGCCCATAAAAGCCACATTTATTATCCGATTTTGATGAAATTTGGGACAGTGAGTTTTGTTAGGCCCTTTGACACTCTTCCTCAATTTAGCTCAGATCGGCTCAGATTTTAATATAGCTGCCATATAGACCGATTCTCCGATTTAGGGTCTTCGGCCTATAAAAGCCACATTTATTATCCGATTTTGATGAAATTTGGGACAGTGAGTTTAGTTAGGCCCTTTGACATTCTTCTTCAATTTAGCTCAGATCGGTTCAGATTTGGATATAGCTGCCATATAGACCGATCCTGCGATTTAGGGTCTTAGGCCCATAAAAGCCACATTTATTATCCGATTTTGATGAAATTTGGGACAGTGAGTTGTGTTAGGCCCTTTGACATTCTTCTTCAATTTAGCTCAGATCGGTTCAGATTTGGATATAGCTGCCATATAGACCGATCCTGCGATTTAGGGTCTTAGGCCCATAAAAGCCACATTTATTATCCGATTTTGAAGAAATTTGGGACAGCGATATTTGTTAAACCCTTCTATATCCTTCGTCATATTGGCTCAGATCGGTCCAGATTTGAATATAGCTGCCATCCTCCGATATAGGGTCTTAAGCCCATAAAAATCACATTTATTATCCGATTTTGCTGAAATTTGGGACAGTGAGTTGTGTTAGGCCCTTTGACATTCTTCTTCAATATAGCGCAGATCGGTTCAGATTTTAATATAGCTGCCATATAGACCGATTCTCCGATTTAGGGTCTTCGGCCTATAAAAGCCACATTAATTGTCCGATGTCGGTGAAATTTGGGACAGTGAGTTGTATTAGTCCCTCCTACAACCTTTTTGAATTTGGCTCAGATCGGTTCAGATTTGGTTATAGCTGCCATATAGATCGATCTCTCGGTTCTATGTTTTGGGGCCATAAAAGGCACATTTATTGTCCCATGTCGCTTAAAATTGAGACAGTGAGTCTAATTAGGCTCTTCGACGTCCTTCTTCAATTTGGCTCAGGTCGTTGCAGATTTGTATATAGCTGCCATATAACCCATCTCTCTATTTAAGGTTTTGGGGCCATAAAAGGCACATTTATTCTCCGATGTTGCTGAAAGTTGAGACGGTGAGTTAGGTTAAACCCCTTGACCTACTTCTGCAATATCGCACACATCCGTCCAGATTTGAATTTAGCTGCCATATTGACCGATTTCTTCGTTTTTAGATTTTGGCCCATAAAAGGCGCATTTATTGTCCGATGTCGCTGAAATTTGAGACAGTGAGTTTAGTTAGACTCTGCTAGGGGCAATTTTCACCGAATTTTGATGAAAGGTGGTTTACATATACACCCGAGGTGGTGGGTATCCAAAGTTCGGTCCGGCCGAACTTAACGCCTTTTTATTTGTTTTTGACTAGGCCTTAATATAAACCATTTGCATTTGATCTTAAAATTCCTGTTTTTCAACACATCCATCTGCAGCCGTATTGTCCCAAATATGTTAAGGTTTTATAACCATTTTGTAAACCATAACAAAATATCCCCTCATTTGAACATTTCATTGATACCCCTGCCCCATATCGTCAGGCGTTAACTATTCCACCAAATGAGACTACAAATATTCATTAAATAGCTCACAAAAGGCTGTCAATGAACGACTTGCCAAATAATATAAGAAAACATGAGACATAGATTGGCCCCAAACAACGACCACAATTTTAGTCATTTTAGATTTTTGAGGTAAGATTGTTGTCTTTGAGGATTTTTGATGCCAACATAACGGACTTTGTGAGCAACCATGTAAGTGAAAACACTTGAGCAGGGCCAAGCGCTGTACAAATCTTCAATGAAACACGTAAAAACACTTCAAACGTAGAATTTTCTTTGGTATTGCCTTACAGGTACAAAATACAATTTCCATTTATAACCACACAAGCCAATGTGAATATTGTCTATGGGAGATGAGCAGGTGAGTGGTATATCACTCACTGTCACGTGATGAAGGTTTCACTCAATAAGGTTCATGCAGGAGTTGTTGACACAAGGATGATCACAAAAGCAAATCACACTCGCAGCAGTCAGTATGAATTTCCTGGTGAATAGGATCTGGTCTTGGCTGCATTTAGCTGAGGAAATCTTTCACAGATATTCTTCGGCTTTACCTTAGGCTTATAACGAAAACAAATTCTATTTGAAACTGAAGCAAAAACCATGATTTCACATCCTTATCACCCGCACACCTCTATGATTATGGCATTGCCTCTGTGAGCCAGAAAGGTGGGTAATGCTGTAAAACGCGTGAAAACCTCAGCACATAACCTCAACAGCACACATATGCGGTTAATTGCAGCAGCTTATGCGAGGCAAATTTTTACCTAAATATTATAAAAGCCTTCATTGCACTCGTCCCGCTCCCCATCCTTTGTCTCTCATGGTATTAGAAAAGGGAGCAAGCGCCACGGGAAACGGAAAGTGGGTACTGTTTCAGAGTATTAGGCATAGTAGTTTGTTGTTCTAGAGGACTTGAGATAAGGGGATGGGGGTTTAGAGCTTTATTTCAAGGTACATGCATAGTTGTATTGTCGTTATGAGGGTTTGTGGGTGTGTGTGTGTGTGTATGAGTGTGTGTGCTCATGCCTTTTGTGGGATTTGAAGTCAAATCAATAAAAAACAGGTGGCGCTTCATTTCACTTTGCTTTTGCTTTTGGATGTTTAAACTTTTTTCATGGTCTAGCATAGAGGCCAACACAAAACGCTCGAGAACAGCAATGGTTCCTAAAAGTGTGGGGGGGGGGGTTCATTTCCAAACGCTATTGGTTTTTTTTTTTGCTGTTTTGTTGGCAGGCGGTGGGGGAAACGCCATCTAACCGCAACACGAATTAAATTAAAGTGATTTTTATACCCTCCACCATAAGATGGGGGGTATACTAATTTCGTCATTCTGTTTGTAACTACTCGAAATATTCGTCTGAGACCCCATAAAGTATATATATTCTTGATCGTCGTGACATTTTATGTCGATCTAGCCATGTCCGTCCGTCTGTCCGTCCGTCCGTCCGTCCGTCTGTCCGTCCGTCCGTCCGTCCGTCCGTCCGTCCGTCCGTCCGTCCGTCCGTCCGTCTGTCTGTCGAAAGCACGCTAACTTCCGAAGGAGTAAAGCTAGCCGCTTGAAATTTTGCACAAATACTTCTTATTAGTGTAGGTCGGTTGGTATTGTAAATGGGCCATATCGGTCCATGTTTTGATATAGCTGCCATATAAACCGATCTTGGGTCTTGACTTCTTGAGCCTCTAGAGTGCGCAATTCTTATCCGATTCGAATAAAATTTTGTACGGCGTGTTTTTTTATGATATCCAACAACTGTGCCAAGTATGGTTCAAATCGGTCCATAACCTGATATAGCTGCCATATAAACCGATCTTGGGTCTTGACTTCTTGAGCCTCTAGAGGACGCAATTCTTATCCGATTGAAATGGAATTTAGCACGACGTGTTTTGTTATGATATCCAACAATTGTGCCAAGTATGGTTCAAATCGGTCCATAACCTGATATAGCTGCCATATAAACCGATCTTGGGTCTTGACTTCTTGAGCCTCTAGAGTGCGCAATTCTTATCCGATTGAAATGAAATTTTGCACGACGTGTTTTGTTACTATATTCAACAACTGTGCCAAGTATGGTTCAAATCGGTTCATAACCTGATATAGCTGCCATATAAACCGATCTTGGGTCTTGACTTCTTGACCCTCTAGAGGGCGCAATTCTTATCCGATTGAAATGGAATTTCGCACGACGTGTTTTGTTATGATACCCAACAACTGTGCCAAGTATGGTTTAAATCGGTCTATAACCTGATATAGCTGTTATATAAACCGATCTTGGGTCTTGACTTCTTGAGCCTCTAGAGTGCGCAATTCTTATCCGATTGGAATGAAATTTTGGCACCAAGTATTTCGTTATGATATCCAACAACTGTGGCAAGTATGGTTAAAATCGGTCCATAACCTGATATAGCTGTCATATAAACAGATCTGGGGATTTGACTTCTTGAGCTTCTAGAGGGCGCAATTCCTATCCGATTTGGCTGAAATTTTGCATGACGTATTTTAATTTTACTTTCAACAACTGTGTCAAATAAGATTCAAATCGGTTCATAACCTGATATAGCTGTCATATAAACCGATCTGCGATCTTGACTTCTTGACCCCTAGAAGTCGCAATTAATATTACCGATATGCCTGAAATTTTGTACGACGGATCCTCTCATGACCATCAACAAACGTGTTTATTATGGTCTGAATCGGTCTATAGCCCGATACAGATCCCATATAAATCGTTCTCTCTATTTTACTTCGTGAGCCCCAATGGGCGCAATTCTTATACGAATTGGCTGAAATTTTACACAGGTCTCCAACATATAATTTAATTGTGGTCCGAACCGGACCATATCTTGATATCGTTTTAATAGCAGAGCAACTCTTTTCTTATATCCTTTTTTGCCTAAGAAGAGATGCCGGGAAAAGAATTCGACAAATGCGATCCATGGTGGAGGGTATATAAGATTCGGCCCGGCCGAACTTAGCACGCTTTTACTTGTTCATAATAGTATTTGGTTGTGTAGCACACTTCCTGTTTGCCCCTTCCTTCCTGCGGCTTCGAGTTTCTCTTCCCTCCCACCTAGCTGCTAGAGTTTCAAAGAAACGTGTTGTACCATGTACATGTTTGAGTGGCATTATTGACGTACCGCCACAACAAAATGTTTTTATGCCATTTTTCCCAGTGCGTTCTTCTTTTCTGGTAATTTTTTCCCTGACGCGTGGAGTTTTTTTTTTCCTTGAAATGGCAGCAATAACTGAAGGACATGTGGTTTTTAGTTGAAAGTTTTTAGTATGCTTTAACAAATCCTTTGAACATCAAATGCACTGTGGGTAGGAAGAAGTGATATGATCTGAGATAATTCAGTAAAATAAGTCAAAGTTTATCCAGATTAGAATTAGGAGGCCAACGTAGCGCAGAGGTTAGCATGTCCGCCTGATGCTGAGCGCCTGGGTTCAAAGCCTTACGCAACCATCAGCAAATATTTTCAGCGGTGATTTTCCCATCCTAATGCTGGGAACATTGAGGGGGCATCGTAGCGCAGAGGTTAGCATGTCCGCCTATAACGCTGAACTCCTGGGTTCGAATCCTGGCGAGACCATCAGAAAAAAATGTTCTCCTCCTAATGCTGGCAACATTTGTGAGGTACTATGCCATGTAAAACTTCTCTCCAAAGAGGTGTCGCACTGCGGCTCGCCGTTCTAACTCGGCTATAAAAAGGAGGCCCCTTATCATTGAGCTTAAAACTTGAATTGGACTGCACTCATTGATATGTGAGAAGGGGCAACCCTGTTCCATAGTGGAATGTTAAATTTACGCTATATCAGATTATTAAAGGATTTAGACTAAGCTTGGCTTGGAGTTTGTCGTAATTCTACCAATTTCAGCCGAATCGCCTATGATTAACGCTTTCTAGAGGCCTTAGAAGTCAAATCAGGAAAACGGTTTGTGTGGTTACCAGGTTATGGAAAAACAAGAAGTCAAGACCCAAGATCGGTTTATATGGCAGCTATATCAAAACATGGACCGATATGGCCCATTTACAATACCAACCGACCTACACTAATAAGAAGTAATCGTGCAAAATTTCAAGCGGCTAGCTTTACTCCTTCGGAAGTTAGCGTGCTTTCGACAGACAGACGGACGGACGGACGGACATGGCTAGATCGACATAAAATGTCGCAACGATCAAGAATATATATACTTTATTGGGTCTCAGACGAATATTTCGAGTAGTTACAAACAGAATGACATCCTATGGTGGAGGGTATAATAAGCGCTATATTGGGTAAGGAATTTGGAAGTCATAGCAGAAGTCAACGTAAAAAATTGCCCACATTGTTAAAATAGCAAATGGCGCCCGAGCAGGGACCCCAGGCGAATACTCATTGCGAAAATACCGAATCTGCTGCCACGGAGAGTAAGTCGGGCTGCAACCATTAAAATACTGGCAGAACCGAACCAACTTTCAGTCTTGGCCCAGACTCAATCAATTGGTTATATACACTGAAAAAAAAAAATGGTAAAAAATTTAAGATTTTTATACCCACCACCGAAGTATGGGTGCATATTCATTTTGTCATTACGTTTGCAAAACATCGAAATATTCATTTCCGACCCTACAAAGTATATATAATTCCGATTGTCGTCAAATTCTAAGACGATTTAACGATGTCCCTGTGTCTGTCCGTCTGTCCATCTGTCCGCCCGTCTGTTGTAATCACTCTAGAGCCTTCAAAAACTGAGATATTGAGCTGAAATTTGGCACATATACGTGTTTTTGATGCACGCTGGTTAAGTTCTTGAATGGACCAAATCGGGCCATATTTGGATATAGCTGCTATATAGACCGATTTTCCCATAAAGGGGTCAAATGCCCATAAAAACTTTTTTTTTATCCGATTTTGCTGAAATTTAAAACAGTGGGTTATTTTAAACCTTCCGACAACTGACCTAAATATGGATTAGATCGGTCGAAATTTTGATATAGCTGTCCTATAGACCGATCTCCCGATAAAGGGTCTGAAGGCCATTAAAGCTTTAATTTTTATCCGATTTCGCTAAAATTTGCAATACTAAATTATTTTAGACCTCCCGACAACTAAACGAAGTATGGATTAGATTGGTCATATTCAGATATAGCTGCCATATAGACCGATCTACCGATATAGGGTCTGAATTCCTTAAATGCTTTAATTTTTATCTTATTTTGCTGAAAATCGGAATAGCACGCAGTTTTAAGCCTCCCAATATCCAACCAAACTATAGTACAGATTGGACAATATTATGATATAGCTGTCATATAGACCGATCTCCCGATAAAGGGTCTGAAGGCCATTAAATCTTTAATTTCTATCCGATTTCGCTGAAATTTGCAACAGTAAGTTATTTAAAGCCTCCCGACAACTGACCTAAATATGGATTAGATCGGTCCATAATTAGATATAGCTGCCATATAGACCGATCTGCCGATATAGGGTCTTAGACCCATAAAAGCTTTATTTATTACCTGATTTTGCTGAAATTTAAAACAGTGTATTATTTTAAGCCTCCCGACATCTGATCTAAAAATGGGTCAAATCGGACTTTATTTAGATATAGCTGCCATATAGACCGATTTCCCGATATAGGGTCTGAAGGCCATAAAGGCTATAATTTTTATTCGATTTCGCTGAAATTCAGAATAGCGCGCAGTTTTAAGTCTCCCAACATCCGTCCCAAATATGGTACAGTTCGGACTATATTTAGATATAGCTGCCATATAGACCGATCTGCCGATATAGGGTCTGAAGGCCATAAATGCTTTAATTTTCATCCGATTTCGCTGAAATTTGAAATGGTGAGTTATTTTGAGCCTCCCGATAACTGACTTAAATATGGATTATATCGGTCCATTTTTAGATATAGCTGACATATAGACCGTTCTGCCGATAAGGGGTCTGAAGCCAATACAAGCTATAATTTTTTCCGATTTCGCTGAAATTCCTATTAGTGCGCAGTTTTAAGCTTCCCAACATCCGACCCAAATATGGTAGAGATCGGACTATATTTAGATATAGCTGCCATATAGACCGATCTGCCGATAATGGTTCTGAAGCCCGTAAAATCTTTATTTACTACCCGATTTCGCTAAAATTTGAAATGGTGAGTTTGTCTGAGCCTCACGATATCCGACCTTAATATGATTCAAATCGGTTTATAATTGGATATATCTGCTAAAAATACCGATATTTTGTTCTACAAAATTGAATTGTGACGTATATATTAGACCACTCAATGTCCATGCCAAATTTGGCTGCTTAAGTTATTCCATTTTCACCGGATTATGACAAAAGGAGGCCGGGCCGAACTTTGGTGGGTATCCAAAGTTCGGCCCGGCCGAACTTAACGCCTTTTTACTTGCTTTCATTTGATTCAATAAAAATTTTTCCACAAAAAAAATTTTGTCGTTGAATTAGTTTTTGTATTATGGCACAATTATAAATCCACTGTGCTCAAATTTTAAACATTTTCCACTTTTCTCTAAAATGAAATCGTTACGGCACTTAATTTCGCATATGTACAACAACGTAGTACTCATGGCTCAATAGACCACACTGCCCACTTCCACATCGGAATCGAAAGGTATGTTTAAAAGCACCCACCCACATTACTATCGCCATTCGTTTCGAGATTTTGTGGTATCCGTTTCATCACAAAAAAAACACACACACACACACACACAATATTCGTCCTTGGAAACGATGGAGCCTTGGCCATAGTATCGAAATATGATTTCCCAATGCAGCAAATAGGCAAACGGAAGACCAACACGCACGACTTCTCCCAGAAAGTTACAAAGGAAAACGCAATGTTAAAAGAAGAAATAGAAGAATAAAAAAATTAAAGGTAGGTAAAAGTCGGAAAAGAAGAGAAAGGGCTCTCTGTCTTACTTTGCAATCCAATGCAAAGGATTTTCGATATGGTATTGGGAAGTATTTTGACGCATAACGGAAACCGGAAATATGTGCCATGTAATCAAGTGTGTACCGATACTGGCATACACACACCCATGCAAACACAATATGAAACAGATATTCGAATGTATTTGGCTCGATAGGTATAATGGCGAATGCTTTAGGAAAAGAGAACAGAGTGTAAAGACTTTGGGTAAGTTAGCCAGTACGCAGACACATTGAGTGAATCTCTAGTTTGGTAATGATGCAGTCTTACGAAGCCATCGAGATTTTAAGGAAAACAAGTTAAAAGGCATTAAGTTCAGCCGGGCCGACATTTTGGATACCCACCACCTCGGGTATATATGCAAACCCCATTTGGTCACAATCCGGTGAAAATGGGATAACTTAAGAAACTCACTGTTTCAAATTTCAGCGAAATCGGGTAATAAATAAAGCTTTTTTTGGCTTCAGACCCCTTATCTGCAGATCGGTTTATATGACAGCTATATCTTAATATAGTTCGATCTGAACCATATTCGGGTCAGATGTTGGTAGGCCTAAAATTCCGCACTATTCCAAATTTCAGCGAAATCGGATAAAAAATAAAGCTTTTATGGCCTGCAGACCCTTTATCGGGAGATCGGTCTATATCATAGCTATATCTAAATATGGACCGATCTAATCCATATTTAGGTCAGATATCGGGAAGCTCAAAAAAAACCCACTGTTTTTAATTTTAGGGAAATCGGGTAATAAATAAAGCTTTTATGGTCTTCAGACCCTTTATCGGGAGATCGGTCTATATGACAGCTATATCTAAATAGAGTCTGATCTGAACCATATTTGGGTCAGATATTGGTAGGCCTAAAACTCCGCACAGATCTAAATTTCAGCGAAATCGGATAAAAAATAAAGCTTTTATGACCTTCAGACCCTTTATCTGCATATCGGTCTATATGACAGCTATATCTAAATATGGTTTGATCTGAACCATATTTAGAACGGGTGTCAGGAGGCTAAATATAGCTCACTGCTTAAAATTTTAGCGAAATCGGGTAATAAATAAAGCTTTTATGGCTTCAGACCCTATATCGGATGATCGGTCTATATCATAGCTATATCTAAATATGGACTGATCCAATCCATATTTAGATCAGATGTCGGGAGGCTTATAATAACCCATTGTTTAAAATTTCAGCGAAATCGGGTAATAAATAAAGCTTTTATGGTCTTCAGACCCTTTATCGGCAGATCGGTCTATATGGGAGCTATATCTTTATAAAGTCCAATCTGAACTATATTTGGTTGGGAGGCTTTAACCAACCCATTTTTCTAAATTTCAGCGAAATCGGGTAATAATCAAAGCTTTTATGGTCTTTAGACCCTTTATCGGGAGATCGGTCTATATGGCAGCTATATCTACATATAGTCCGATCTGAACCATATTTGGGTTAGATGTTGTTAGGCCTAAAACTCCACACAGTTCTAAATTTCAGCGAATTCCGATAAAAAATAAAGCTTTTATGGCCTTCAGACCATTTATCGGGAGATCGGTCTATATGGCAGCTATATCTAAATAGAATCCGATCTGAACCATATTTACGTTAGATGTCGGTAGGCTTAAAATAACCCACTGTTGCAAATTTCAGCGAAATCGGGTAATAATCAAAGCTTTTATGGCCTTCAGACCCTTTATCGGGAGATCGGTCTATATGGTAGCTATATCTAAATATAGTCCGATCTGAACCATATTTGGGTTAGTTGTCGGGAAGCCTTAAACTCCTCACTGATCCAAATTTCAGAATATTTGGATGAAAAATAAAGTTTTATGGGCATTAGACCCCTTTATGGGAAAATCGGTCTATATGGCAGCTATATCCAAATATGGCCCGATTTGACCCATTCAAGAACTTTACCAGCGTGCATCAAAAAAACGTATCTGTGCCTAGTTTCAGCTAAATTTCTCACCTTTTGGAAGCCTGTAGAGTGATTACAACAGAAGGACGGACAATGGGAAAGCGTTTTGGTGAGGATGTAATGCTCGACCATAAGGTTTGCAGCAACGCCGACATTTTGGAGGCAGTTCTACCAATTTATCTGGGAGAACTTGCAGAAGTACTTTTAAGTTCTCTTGTCAAATACAGCCACATGACGGAATATATCCGGCAGAGGGCTTTTCACAAATACTCAACATTTCCATCGCATACAACATTTCCAACCGCATATATAAGGGGGGATTTTAAATGGGCCAAATAGGTTCTGCGGTTTTAGAGATGCTGCCCAGCCTAGCTAAAATACCTGGAGGAAATAAGACATGTATCGAAGCACTGTGCCTTTCTTAGAATATTTTCACCAATTATTTATCTACGTATGCGTGCGTGCCTCTAACAGTCCCATTTCAGAGAGTTTGTATTGTCACACAGTTACACACACACACACATGCTCTCATTTACACACATTTCATACGAATACAGGCAGAGGGTACACAGTCACTGTTTAATATGCAGCTCATGTAGACAGACCAACGACCAAGGCAAAATATTCAAAGGGGACGAAATGGTATCGAACGGCAAGCAATGCGGCGTATTTCCTTCAATGATTACAGGTAATAATGAGAGGAAATCATTTTTTGTATCAGTTGGCAGTGGCCCCCATCACACACACACACACACACTCACACATATCCACCTATTCTAGTTGACTCATTTTGGGCTAAGGGAAGTACAAACTATAAGACTTTCAATATTAAACGTTAGAAGGCTTCAACTTTCTCTGTTCCATTCACTAAAATGGGAGAGGGAGGGTCCTGATGATTTTCTTCTAAAGTTCATTGACTGCTCAGCTATGCCCTCCAATGTGGGCTTCTGTTGCATGCGTTTGATAATGGATCTGTCAGAGTTTGGTTTTGCCATTTTTTGTTTCGTTTGTTTGTTGGCTCTTAAATCACAGCTTTTGAGTTGGTGTTGATGTGGCGGCTGTCTTGTCGCATTGTGATCACTGGAGATGTGACACTTTGACAATTGCCAACGTAGCGTTTTGTCAACGATGGCCCATCATCACCCGCCATCGCCATCGCCGTGGCCTTCCCTTCGTTCTTTCTTAGATAAGGAGCGCGCGCGGACATCAGGCCAGGGCAGAGCCAGCCAAGTTCATGCATTGTCGTCCCCATCATCATCGCCAAATGTCATTCTCACTCGGAGTGTCAGCCTTTTTCAAAAGGAAACTTTTTTGTATTTTTGACAGATTGTCAGCCAGGCATTCGCATTGATGCGTTACATTGTTAAAGCAATTATTAGATAAGTATCTAAGATGTAAGCGCTGTGATTCGTTGAATGGCGAAACCACATCACATCATAGCACAGCACAGCACACCACAGCTCAGCCTCCGTAACCCACAAACTTTGGAGGACACCGAACTATCCCTGGAATATGTTGTAAATTTAAAAGTGACAGCAACACATTTCCAATTTAAAATTCCATTTTTGTTAAGCATCGGAATGAGAAGAAAAAAAAAACACACACACTTTGATAAGATTTTTGTAAGCAACCTTATCAGGGGGGTGTATGTCATCTTCGAAAAAAAAAAAAATTGGGAAAATCAAATTCCAGACAATCTCATTAAGTTTTTCATTCAAATCCCCAAAGCACACAAAAAAGAAAACAACTCCCCGGAAATGTAGGAAGAATGGATTTTCTCTATGGTGTTGCACGAATAAAAAAACTAGGTGGAAGAATTTTCTTGACAGCCTAGGTCCAGTGCGGGTCTAAAACTCAGGTTTTTATTAATCTACAGGGTAGCTGACACGAAGAGTTACCAATTGAAATGATAAAGGTTTTTTTGTGTGAAAATATTTTTATCAATTCTAAGGATAACAAGTAAGAGCGTGCTAAGTTCGGCCAAGCCGAATCTTATATGCCCTCCACCATGGATCGCATTGGTCGAGTTCTTTGCGCGGTATCTCTTTTTAGACAAAATAAGAATATTGAATAAAAACTGTTATGCCATTGGAGCTTTATCAAGTTGTAGTCCGATTCGGACCGCAAATGAATGCTGAACATTGTAGAACTCATTGTGTGATATTTCAGGTGATTCGGATAAGAATTGCGCCTTGTAGGGGCTCAAGAAGCAAAATCGGGAGATTGGTTTATATGGGAGATGTATCAAGCTATTGATCGATTCTGGCCATATTGCACACGTATGTTGAAGGCCAAGGGAGGAGCCGTTGTACAAACTTTGTGCCACATTGGATGAGAATTGCGCCCTCTAGAGACTCAAAAAGTCAAGATCCCAGATCGGTTTATATGGCAGCTATAACAGGTTATAAACCGATTTTAACAATGCTTATCGCAGTTGTTGAAAATGATACTAAAACACCACTTACAAAATTTCAGTCAAATCGGACGCCCTCTAGAGGCTCAAGAAGTCAAGACCCCAGATCGGTTTATATGGCAGCTGTATCAGGTTATGGACCGATTAGAACCATACTTCGCACAGTTGTTGGAAGTGATATCAAAACACTATGTGCCAAATTTCAGTCAAAACCGATGAGAATTTCGCCCTCTAGAGGCTCAAGAAATCAAGACCCAAGATCGGTTTATATGGCAGCTATATCAAAACAGACCGATTTAACCCATTTACATTACCAACTGACCTACACCAAAAAATAGTATTTGAGCAAAATTTCAGTTCGCTAGCTTTACTCCTTCGAAAGTTAACGTGCTTTCGACAGACAGACGGACGGACGGACAGACTGACAGACGGACAGGCGGACGGACAGACAGACGGACGGACATGGCAAGATCGACTTAAAATGACATGACGATCAAGAATATATATACTTTATGGGGTCTTAGACGCATATTTCGAGGTGTTCCAAACAGAATGACGAAATTAGTATACCCCCATCCCATGGTGGAGGGTATAAAAATAGAGATATTGAGCTGAAACTTTGCACAGGTTGTTTTTTTTTTGTCCATAAGCATGTTAAGCTCGAAGATGGGCTATATCGGACTATATCTTAATAGGGTCTAAGGGTCTAGAGTCTAAGGCCTATAAAGGCCACATTTATTATCCGATTTTGCTGAAATTTGGAACAGTGAGCCTAATGCAAGGCCCTTCGACATCTTTGTTTACTTTGGCCCAGATCGGTTCAGATTTGAATATAGCTGCAATATAGACCGATCTCTCGATTTAGGGTCCTAGGCCCATAAAAGCCACATTTATTATCCGATTTTGCTGAAATTTGGGACAGTGAATTTTCTAAGGCCCTTCGATATTTGTTTTCAATTTGGCCCACATCGGTCCAGATTTGGATATAGCTGCCATGTAGACCGATCTCTCAATTTAATATTCCGAGCCCATAAAAGGCGCATTTATTGTTCGATGTCGCCGAAAATTGGGACAGTGAGTTATGTTAAGCCTCTTGACATTCTTCTGCAATATGGCAAAGATCGGTCCAGATTTGGATATAGCTGCCATATAGACCGATCTCTCGGTTTTTAGGATTTTGATCCATAAAAGGCGCATTTATTATCCGATTTTGCTGAAATTTTAAACAGTGAGTTGTGTTAGGCTCTCCGACGTCCTTCTTCAATTTCGCTCAGATCGGTTCAGATTTGGATAAAGCTGCCATATAGACCCATCTCTCGATTTAAGATTTTGGACCCATAAAAGGCGTATTTATAGTCCGATGTCGCCGAAATTTGGGACAGTGAGTTGTGTTGGGCCTTTCGACATCCTTCTTCAATTTCGCCCAGATCGGTGTAGATTTGAATACAGCTGCCTATAGACCGATCTCTCGATTTAAGGTTTTGGGCGCATAAAAGGCGCATTTATCGTCCGATTTCACCGAAATTTGGGTCAACGAGTTATGTTAGGTCCTTCGATATCCTTCTTCAATATGGTATAGATCGGTCCAGATTTGGATATAGCTTCCATATAGACCGATCTATCGATTTGAGGTTTTGGGCCCATAAAAGGCGCATTTAATTGTCTGATGTCGCCGAAATTTGAATCAGCGAGTTGTGTTGGCCCCTCCGAAATCCTTCTTCAATTTGGCTCAGATCGATCCAGATTTGAAAAAAGCTGCCATATAGACCGATCTCCCGATTTAGGGTCTTAGGCCCCTAAAATCCACATTTATTATCCGATTGTGCTGAAATTTGGGACAGTGAGTTAAGATAAGCCCTTGGACATTCTTCCTTAATTTGGTTCAGATCCGTCGAGTTTTGGATATAGCTTCCATATAGACCGATCTATCGATTTAAGTTTTTGGGCCCATAAAAGGCGCATTTAATGTCCGATTTCACCGAAATTTGTGACAGTGAGTTGTTTTAGGCTCTCCGACGTCCTTCTTCAATTTTGCCCAGATCGGTCGAGATTTGAATATAGCTGCCATATAGACCGATATCGCGATTTAAGGTTTTGGGCCCATAAAAGGCGCACTTATTGCCCGATTTCGTCCAAATTTGGAACAGTGCGTTGGTTTAGGCTCTTCGACATTTTTCTGCAACTTGGCTCAAATCGACCCAGATTTGGATATAGCTGCCATGTACACCTATATCTCGATTTAAAGTCTAGACCCCATAAAAGGCGCATTTATAATCCGTTTTCACTGAATTTTTACATAGTGACTTATGTTAGGCTTTTCAACATCCGTGTCTTATACGGTTTATAAATCGTTGTATTTTTGGGATATATTGTAGCTACTAAAAAGACCAATATTTTGTTATACACAATTGAACAATGACTTGTACCTATCAGTATTTGGTCCAACATACATATTTCGATATAGCTGCTATGGGACATGAGGTTTTCGGAGGTAATGGTGATAAAAAGAAAAAAATTTAAAAATTTGCCTTTTTTGAAAAAAGGACCACTGTGCGACGTCGTCCTCATATGCGACCAGTCGCACACCATTTTCGCTGAGATCTAATAGAACTTCGTTTTTCACTAGGTGTCAGAGAATCGGCTAGAACACCCCTCCTTGAGGCGTTCCCCTTGTAGCCGGCCTTCTGACCACACTTTTTCCCAAATCCCAAATCCGCCCTGTAGCATATTCCCCATCCACCGGGAGATATTTAGGTGGAGCCCCCTGCATTCAAGGGCGGCGACTAGAGACCCTAGCTCCACGTCAATATCAAGAATAGCCGCCTTCGTGTACTCCTACTGTTGGAGAGACATCTCGACCTCTCGCACCACTTCTTGTAAGTCCGTCTCCTCCTACCTCCCCTTAAGGTATGTATGTTGTAACTCCCTGAAATTCTCCGATGTCAGACCCTTCCTTCCAATGTCAGACTGATTGATCTATAATCCCTCGTAGAACTCTGCTTATTTTACTCGCCTTGGGGATAAACATTACCCTGAAATTCTCCAATGTCAGACCCTTCCTTCCAATGTCAGACTGATTGACCTATAATCCCTCGTAGAACTCTGCTTATTTTACCCGCCTTGGGGATAAACACTACCCTGATCTTTCTCCAGTCCATCGGTAAGTAGGATAGTGCCAAGCTCACCCTGTATCTCTGTGCCAGCCATGGCAGAGTGAATGCAAGTGACTCTTGCCACAATGCCGAGGTTATACCATCCTCACCAAATGAGAACTCCTTTGAAAACTTGGTACACAGCGATTTGTTTCAACTTTGACATAAGTTTTGCAAACTTTTGAACAATCCATTCCATTACCAAATTAAGTGGTCCGACGTGATTGTTACTTTAAAATGCCTCCTTAAATTTAATTGCATTTGGCCAGCTAGTAATTGAGACCCAAAATGAGTTCACAAAAAAAAGGGAAAACAAAAAAAAACAGCAACACAAACAACTTGCTGGGCATTCTTGCTAGGTCAACCCGAAATATCAACACCATCATCACGGCTGCAAATTCTTGGGCTTCATTCTAGCAAAAGCCATTGAAGAAAAAGGTAGCCATAATTTAAAAGAAAAGTGGGAACAACAAACGGAATGTCATGGAAATAATTTCATGACTTTTGGCTTTTCTTTTTTGAAACGATGTCATCAATAAGCGAATGCCTGACGTGCCACAAAGCAGCAGCAGCCGAAGCGTTCAACAAAAAACGCACAAAAGGTAATTTCTTTCAACTGGCCAAAATGTGGAAAACGTCCCGTTCCACTCGTCCCACCAAAAAGGGTTCAAACCATGCCAAGGGTTAATGAGACGCGAAAATTAGAACAAAGGGCAAGGCATTACCCCAACAACATCAACAACAACAACAAAACTGCCCAAAACAACTTCATTTAAAAGCCAAATAAAAACCGTGAACAATATTGTTAACAAATTAATGTTTGGACCAAGTCAAATGGCCCAGTGTCTACTTCTGCTACTGCAACGGGGGCACACCAGAATGTGGTAGCGAACATTTAAATTTGATGTGGCCCACTTTTGATTCGCGCCGTTAAAATTAAATGGCCTTCAACGTGAATGGCTAACGATGTTGTTGGCCGCGAAGCAAATCCTTCTTCTTCTTCATCACTTGATGGCGATTTGGCCCATTTTTAGACAGCTCCCCCAAATGGCTAATCTCGAACTCATACCAAGGGCACTCAATAGATGATTCCATTAAAATACTTGAGACTAACCGCAAAAGTATGCTTGTTTTCTTCCAAATTGTCTTCCTTGCCAGCTTTAATAAATTTAATATAATCTCATGTTTGTATGGATGCCATAGATGGTAGTGTGAGCAAGTAATGCCACAGCATCCGGCCAATGAATTGGGACGGAAGCAATACTACCTAATAGAGAATTGAATTAAATGAAATCGGAATACTAGTGACACCACAGTGGAAAGACAACAAAGCCTGTGGTGGCAAACGAACCTACGATCCCTGCTAGGGATATTCGAAGTGGATAAAAACTCAACTTAAATTTTTCGGGTAAATTAATTTGGAGGAATTTTGAATTTTAGCAACATATTTCATCAGTATTCAGGAGGCCACCATAGCGCAGAGGTTAGCATGTCCGCCTATGACGCTGAACGCCTGAATTCGAATCCTGGCGACATTTGTGAGGTACTATGCCATGTAAAACTTCTCTCCAAAGAGGTGTCACACTGCGGCACTCCGTTCGGACTAGGGCTTATTTACCCTCCACCATGGACGCATCTGTCGAATTCTTTGCGCAGTATCTGTTTAATGAACACGAAGAAACAAAATCGAGAGATGGGTTTACATGGGAGCTGTATCAGGCTATAGATCGATTCTGACCATATTGCACACATGCATGTTGAAGGCCATGGGAGGAGTCGTTGTACAAAATTTGTGCCAAATCGGATGAGAATTACGCTCCCTAGAGGCTCAAGAAGTCAAGACCCAAGATCGGTTTATACGACAGCTATATCAGGTTATGGACCGATTTGAACCATACTCAGCACAGTTGTTGGAAGTGATATCAGAACACTATGTGCAAAATTTCAGTCAAATTGGACGAGAATTGCCCCCCCTAGAGGCTCAAGAAGTCAAGTCCGTCCATGTGTCGGATGCAAACTTACGAAGGAGTAAAAGTAGGCGCTTGAAATTTTGCACAAATACTTTCTTAAGTAGTGTAAGCTGGTTCGAATTCTAAATGGGCCAAATCGGTCCATGTTTTGATATGGCTGCCATATAAACCGATCTTGGGTCTTGACTTCTTGAGCCTATAGAGGGCGCAATTCGCGTTCGATTTGACCGGAATTTTGCACGTGGTGTTTTAATGTCATTTTTAACAATTGTGCTAAGTATGGTTCAAATCGGTTCATAACCTCATATAGCTGCCATATAAACCGATCTTGGGTCTTGACTTCTTCAGCCTATAGAGGGCGCAATTCGCGTCCGATTTGACCGGAATTTTGCACGTGGTGTTTTGATGTCACTTTTAACAACTGTGTTAAGTATGGTTCAAATCGGTTCATAACCTCATATAGCTGCCATATAAAGTGATCTTGGGTCTTGACTTCTTGAGCCTATAGAGGGCGCAATTCGCTTCCGATTTGACTGGAATTTTGCATGAGGTGTTTTGGTGTCACCTCAAATCACGGTGCTAAATACGGTTTTAATCGGTTAATGACCTGGTATAGCTGCCATATAAACCGATCTTGGGTCTTGACTTCTTGAGCCTATAGAGGGCGCAATTCGCATCCGATTTGACTGGTATTTTGCACGTGGTGCTTTTGTGTCACCTCACATCATTGTGCTAAGTACGGTTTTAATCGGTTCGCAACCTGATATAGCTGCCATATAAACTGATCTTGGATCTGGACTTCTTGAGCCGCTAGAGGGCGCAATTTTCATCCGATTTGGATGAAACTTAGAATGAGGTGTTTTCTTATGACTTTGAACAACAGTGCTTGGTATGGCGCAAATCGCTACATACGCTGATATAGCTGCCATATAAACTGATCTGGGATCTTGAATTCTTGAGCCTCTAGAGGGCGCAGTTTTTATCCAATTTGGTGTTAATTTTGTACAACGGCCTCTGCCATGACCTTCAACATACATGTGAAATATGGTCTGAATCGACCTCCCATTAAACCGATCTTCCGATTTTGCTTCCTGAATAGTATTTGTCGAATTCTTTTCATGGTATCTCTTTTTACGCCCACCACCGAAGAATGTGAGTATATTAATTTTGTCATTCCGTTTGCACACATCGGAATATCCTTTTCCGACCCTATAAGGTATATTTATTTTTGATCAGCGTAAAAATCTAAGACGATCTAGACATGTCCGTCCGTCTCTCTGTTGAAATAACGCTACAGTCTTCAAAAATTCAGATATTGAGCTGAAACTTTGCACAGATTCTTTTTTTTCCATAAGCAGGTTAAGTTCCCAGATCGGCTACATCGGACTATGTGATATAGCCCCCATATAGACCGAGCCGCTGATTTAGGGTCTCAGGCCCATAACAGCTACATTTATTATCCGATTTCGCTGAAATTTGGGACAGTGAGTTGTCTTAGGCCCTTCGACTTTCTTCATTAAATTGGCCCAGATCGGTGCAGATTTGGATATAGCTGCCATATAGACCGATCCTCCGGTTAAGGGTCTTAGGTCCACAAAAGCCACATTTATTATCCGATTTTGATGAAATTCGGGACAGTGAATTGTGTAAGGCCCGTCGACATCCTTCGTCAATTTGGCTCAAATCGGTTCATATTTGGATATAGCTGCCATATAGATCGATCCTCCGATTTATGGTTTAAGGCCCATAAAAGCCACATTCATTATCCGATTTTACTGAAATTTGGGACAGTGAGTTGTGTTAGGCCATTTTGGACCAGATCGGTTCAGATTTAGATATAGCTGCCATATAGACCGATTTCTTGATATATGGTTTTGGGCCCATAAAATGCTCATTTATTGTCTGATGTCGCCGAAATTTAGAACAGTGAGTTAAGTTAAGCCCCTTGACATACATCTACAATATCGCACAGATCGGTCCAGATTTGGATATAGCTGCCATATAGACCGATATCTAGGTTTTAGGTTTTGGGGCCATAAAAGACGCATTTATTGTCCCATGTCGCTGAAATTTGAGACAGTGAGTTTGGTTGGGCTCTTCGACGTCCTTCTTCAATTTTGCCCAAATCGGTCCGGATTTGCATATAGCTGCCATATAGACCGATCTCTCGATTTAAGATTTAGGGCCCATAAAAGAGGCATTTATTGTCCGATTTCACCGAAATTTGGGACAGTGCTTTGTGTAAGGCTTTTCGACATGTTTGTGCAACTTGGCCCAAATCGGTCCAGATTTGGATATAGCTGCCATATAGACCGATATCTCGATTTAAAGTCTTGGCCCCATAAAAGGCGCATTTATAATCCGATTTCACTGGGGGAGGCAACCTTCCATTACTTGGACCTAATGTTTTATGGAATATTTGTAATCTACTGCCTTATACTTTTCATTTGAGTCCCATATTGACATGAACTTGAAATATATCTGTTTAGAGGAGTTTTGGGGTTGGGGGAACCCGCTGGGTACTTGGGCCCACATTTCAATACCATATTCGTATTCTACTCACCAATACCTTTCATTTGGTTTTGGATTGTGTTTTTGGCATAAGGGGGAGGGTCCGTCCCCCTTCCGATACCGAAAAATTATATAGCCTATAGGTCTCCAATACCTTCCATTTGATACCATCATTGTGCCCATTGGACCACTTTCCGATATGGCTGGCGTTTTTCGGGTAAGGGGAAGTGGCCGCCTTTATCCTACGTTTTCTTCCAGACAAACGTACACAATCTATGAAAATTTTAAGAAAATCGGTGCAGCCAAGTCTCATAAAGTCGTAATGGGTCTAATTTCGTTTCTGAGGGGTGGCGTGACCCCCTATACTTCGTTCTAATTTTGTATGCCAGATTCGAAATCTACTCCCGAATACCTTTCATTTGAGCCCAATATTGATATGAACGTGCAATATGTCTGTTTGGGGGAGTTTTGGTGTTGGGGCGGCCCGATGGGTACTTAGACTCATATTTGAATACCATATTCGTATTCTACTCTCCAATACCTTTCATTTGATACCTATATTGTCCCGATTAGTCCACTATTGATTTTGGGTTGTGTTTTTGGTATGAGGGGAAGGGTCCGTTCCCCTTTCGATACCAAAAAATTATATAGCCTATGTTTCTTTCCAGACCAACCTACATAATATGCGAAAATTTCGAGAAAATCGGTACTGCCGTTTTTCAGTCTACACGGAACAAACAAACCGATTCCCATATCAGTCCGTGATGGGCTAATGTGCCCATTTTGGACGTTTTTGCGGGGGTGGGGTGACCCCCTATACTTCGACATGAATTTGTGTGCCAGATTTGTCATCTACTCCCTCATACCTTTCATTTGATACCCATATTGTCCTTAATGATCCACTTTAGATTTTGGTTAGTGTTTTTGGGGTAACGGTGGAGGGTCCGCCCCTTCCGTTATCCATAAATTATAAAGCCTATTCCTACTCCCTGACCGTAATCGTAATCTACTCCCGCATACCTTTCATTTGAGCCCCATATTGTCATGATCGTAAAATAAACCTATTTTAAGGGGTTTTGAGGCTGGGGCGGCCCCCCAGGTACTGGGACCCAACTTTTATTATGTAATTCGTACTCTACTCCCTCATACTTTTCATTTGAATCTCATATTGTCCCGTTCGCTCCACTTTTATTTTTGGGTAGGGCCTTTGGGGTAAGGGGGAGGGTCCGCCTCCCTCCCCATATCAAAAAATTATATAGCCTATATTTCCTTTCAGACCAACCTACACAATCTGTGAAAAATTCAAGGTAATCGGTTCAGCCGTTTTTGAGTCTATTCGGAACAAACAAACAAACCGACAAATAATCAAAAAAACACCGTTAATTCGATTTTCTACCAACATGCCCGTACCAAATTTGAAGGCGATCGAATAAGGATTGCGACTCATAGTTTGCACACAAATTAACATGGACAGACAGGCGGACAGACAGACAGATGGAAAGACAGACGGACATATCTATATCGAATCAGAGAGTGATTATGAGTCGATCGGTTCACTTATCAAAGGGTCTTTGGATGTTACAAGCAAAAGCACCAACTTACTATACCCTATACCACAGTAGGGGTGTAGGATGTAAAAAACTTTTGTCGACGTTGGTGATATTTTCAAGATATTTCTTGTTGTGGCCCGCATACTGTTGATATTTCGAATTTATTCATTTATAAACATTTGATTTAACTAAAAGCTTACCAAAGTCGGAGTTCCCCTCTTTTCATGTTCTCAATTTTTGCTAACTGTGTACACTCACTCACTCTTATGCCGGCTTTCAGTTGATTTGGTTGTTCTTAGCCATGGTCTTCTATATGTTCGCTTTTCCTTATCGTTGTATGGAGAGAGGGGGGGGGGGGGGGGGGGGGTTTGCTTTCTAGCTGTACGTGATCAAATCAAGTTGAAAGGATAAATCCCCGTGCCTGCCGTCAATACGTTTTTCTTTCTATATTTTGTTGTAATTTCTGGTTATTTACTGCTTCATGTCGATGCGTGTGTGTGTGTGTGTGTGTGTGTGAGTGCGTGCAATAGATTTTCTTAGATACCCGCACACAGAACACACAGACACATTTTACGAATATGAGAGAATAAATGAATGAATGAATGAATGTGGCCAAATGAATGGGAAGGATGAATATATGATTCTTTTTTTTTTTTTGTTTTCTTTCTTTTTGCTTTATATTGGCATGGTTTAGATTTTTTCATTTGTCGGCCCAAAACACTGCCAATGTGGGGAGTGTGACTGTGTGTGGTGATGATATAAGTTTGTGTTTCCTTACTTTCACGTTTTTCTGTTTTTGTTAAATTTTCCGGAAGTTGTACTAAAACTCAAATTAGACTTAGAAACGAGAAAAACCACTACTTAGGGCAATTTAAATAAAAATTCACTTTTAAATTGTTGCAGAAAATCGATATATCAACCCATATCCAACTCTTCCTTAATTTCCTTTTTTGAAATTTCCGATTTTGATTAAATTTTTTTGTTAATATCGATTGAAGGCCACCGTCGCGCAGAGGTTAATATGTCCGCCTATGACGCTGAACGCCTGAATTCGAATCCTAGCGAAACCATCAGAAAAACATTTTCAGCGTTGGTTTTCCCCTTCCAATGCTGGCAACATTTGTGAGGTACTATGCCATGTAAAACTTCTCTCCAAAAAGGTGTCGCACTGCGGCACGCCGTTCGGGCTTGGCTAAAAAAAGGAGGCCCCTTATTATTGAGCTTAAAACTTGAATCGGACTGCACTCAATAATAAGTGAGAAATTTGCCCCTGTTCCTTAGTGGAATGTTCAGAGGCAAAATTTGTAATTTGCAATTCAAACAAGTTATTGTCTAAAATTAGTTGTTATAAAAAAGTGATATACTAATTTCGTCATTCTGTTTGTAACACCTCGAAATATGCGTCAAAACCCCATAAAGTATATATCTGCTTGATCATGACATTTCAAGTCGATCTAGCCATGTCTGTCCATCTGTCCGTCCGTCCGTCTGTCTGTCGAAAGCACGCAAACTTTCGAAGGAGTAAAGCTAGGCGCTTGAAATTTTGTACATATAAACCGATCTTGGGTCTTGACTTCTTGAGCCAATAGAGGGCGCAATTATCATCCGATTTGGCAGAAATTTTGCTTACTTGTTATACCCACCACCGAAGGATGGGGGTATATTCATTTTGTTATTCCGTTTCCAACACATCGAAATATCCATTTCCGACTCTATAAAGTATATATATTCTTGATCAGCGTAAAAATCTAAGACGATCTAGACATGTCCGTCCGTCTGTCCGTCTGTCTGTTGAAATCACGCTACAGTCCTTAAAAAAAGAGATATTGAGCTGAAATTTTGCACAGGTTCTTTTTTCGTCCATGAGCAGGTTAAGTTCGAAGATGGGATATATCGGACTTTATCTTGATATAGCCCCCATATAGACCGATCCTCCGATTTAGGGTCTTAGGCCCATAAAATCCACATTTATTATCCGATTTTGCTGAATTTTGGGACAGTGAGTTGTGTTAGGCCCCTCAATATATTTCGTCAATTTGGTTCAGATCGGTTCAGATTTGGATATAGCTGCCATATAGACCGATCCTCCGATTTAGGGTCTTAGGCCCATAAAATCCACATTTATTATCCGATTTTGCTGAATTTTGGGACAGTGAGTTGTGTTAGGCCCCTCAATATCTTTCGTCAATTTGGTTCAGATCGGTCCAGATTTGGATACAGCTGCCATATAGACCGATCCTCCGATTTAGGGTCTTAGGCACATAAAAGCCACATTTATTATTCGATTTCGCTGAAAATTGGGACAGTGAGTTGTGTTAGGCCCTTCGACGTCCTTCTTCAATTTTGCCCAGATCGGTCCAGATTTGAATATAGCTGCCATATAGACCATTCCGCCGATTTAGGGTCTTAGGCCCATTAAATCCACATTTATTATCCGATTTTGCTGAATTTTGGGACAGTGAGTTGTGTTAGGCCCCTCAATATCTTTCGTCAATTTGGTTCAGATCGGTCCAGATTTGGATACAGCTGCCATATAGACCGATCCTCCGATTTAGGGTCTTAGGCACATAAAAGCCACATTTATTATTCGATTTCGCTGAAAATTGGGACAGTGAGTTGTGTTAGGCCCTTCGACGTCCTTCTTCAATTTTGCCCAGATCGGTCCAGATTTGGATATAGCTGCCATATAGACCGATTTCTTGATTTAAGATTTTTGGCCCATAAAATGCTCATTTATTGTCCGATTTCGCTGAAATTTGGGACAGTGAGTTTAGTTAAGCCCTCTGACATACCTATGCAATATCGCACAGATCGGTTCAGATTTGGATATAGCTGCCATATAGACCGATATCTAGGTTTTAGATTTTGGGGCCATAAAAAATGCATTTATTGTTCGATGTCGCTGAAATTTGAGACAGTGAGTTTAGTTAGGCTCTTCGACGTCCTTCTTCAATTTTGCCCAGATCGGTCCAGATTTGAATATAGCTGCCATATAGACCGATATCTCGATTTAAAGTTTTGGGCCCATAAAAGAGCCCATTTTTGTCCGATTTCGCCGAAATTTGGGACAGTGCTTTGTGTTAGGCTCTTCGACATGCCATGTAGACCGATATCTCGATTAAAAGGGCGCATTTATAATCCGATTTCACTGAAATTTGATACAGTGACTTATGTAAGGCTTTTCGATATCCGTGTCGTATATGGTTCAGATCGCTTTATTATACCCACCACCGAAGGATGGGGGTATATTCATTTTGTCATTCCGTTTGCAACACATCGAAATATCCATTTCCGACCCTATAAAGTATATATATTCTTGATCAGCGTAAAAATCTAAGACGATCTAGGCATGTCCGTCCGTCTGTCCGTCTGTCCGTCTGTCCGTCTGTCCGTCTGTCCGTCTGTCCGTCTGTCTGTTGAAATCACGCTACAGTCTTTAAAAATTGAGATATTGAGCTGAAATTTTGCACAGATTCTTTTTTTGTCCATAAGCAGGTTAAGTTCGAAGATGGGCTATATCGGACTATATCTTCATATAGCCCCCATATAGACCGATCCGCCGATTTAGGGTCTTAGGCCCATAAAAGCCACATTTATTATCCGATTTTGCTGAAATTCGGGACAGTGAGTTTTGTTAGGCCCTTCGACATCCTTTGTCAATTTGGCTCAGATCGGTCCAGATTTGGATATAGCTGCCATATAGACCGACCCTCCGATTTAGGGTCTAAGGGCCATAAAAGCCACAACTTTTATCCGATTCCACTGAAATTCGGGACAGTAAGTTGTGTTAGGCCCTTCGACATCCTTTGTCAATTTGGCCCAGATCGGTTCAGATTTGGATATAGCTGCCATATAGACTGATCCTCCGATTTATGGTCTAAGGCCCATAAAAGCCACATTTATTACCCGATTTTGCTGAAATTCGGGACAGTGAGTTTTGTTAGGCCCTTCGACATCCTTCGTCAATTTGGCTCAGATCGGTCCAGATTTGGATATAGCTGTCATATAGACCGACCCTCCGATTTAGGGTCTAAGGGCCATAAAAGCCACATCTTTTATCCGATTTCACTGAAATTCGGGACAGTGAGTTGTGTTAGGCCCTTCGACATCCTTTGTCAATTTGGCTCAGATCGGTTCAGATTTGGATATAGCTGCCATATAGACCGATCCTCCGATTTATGGTGTTAGGCCGATAAAAGCCACATTTATTACCCGATTTTGCTGAAATTTGGGACAGTGAGTTGCGTTAGGCCCCTCGACATCTTTCTTCAATTTGGCCCAGATCGGTTCAGATTTGGATATAGCTGCTATATAGACCGATATCTAGGTTTTAGGTTTTGGGGCCATAAAGACGCATTTATTGTCCGATGTCGCTGAAACTTGAGACAGTGAGTTTAGTTAGGCTCTTCGACGTCCTTCTTCAATTTTGCCCAGATCGATCCAGATTTGAATATAGCTGCCATGTAGACCGATCTCTCGATTTAAAGTCTTTGCCCCATAAAAAGCGCATTTATAATCCAATTTCACTGAAATTTTACATAGTAACTTATGTTAGGCTTTTCAACATCCGTGTCGTATATGGTTAAGATCGGTTAATTTTTAGATATAGCTACTGTACTTATTAGTATTTGGTCCAAATCGGAACATGTTTTTATATAACTGATATGGGTCATAAGGTATGAAATTTTCACCGAATTTTGATGAAAGGTGGTTTACATATATACCCGAGGTGGTGGGTATCCAAAGTTCGGCCCGGCCGAACTTAACGCCTTTTTACTTGTTTTTAGTTATAGCTTCTGTACTTATTAGTATTTGGTCCAAATCGGAACATATTTTGATGTAACTGATATGGGACATAAGGTATGAAATTTTCAACGAATTATGATAAAAGGTGGTTTATATATATACCCGAGGTGGTGGGTATTCAAAGTTCGGCCCGGCCGAACTTAACGCCTTTTTACTTGTTCTTTATTCGTTTTCTCTGAGCTCTTACCCCATGTGTGTTTGTGCATCCCTTGATGTTGTGAGCCGCTTGACTCAAGATCCCACGCCCGATGTCAGCCACCCTTTACCTGGTAACAGAAGATGGTGATGACCATTGGTTATTTAATGACGCCAAAACTCACCTTGTCAGTTTGAGTATCATTGGTACTAAGTACTAAAGTAAGTCGGGTGGCACCTGAGCATCACTGAGACTCTCTCCTTGAAACCCCTGATTGCTCGCTACTGCAAATGGAACTGTTCCATTTATCTACGCAACTTTCTACTATCCGCATCATGTGGACTCGTTCGGTAGCTTTCAGCTGAGCTTCCCGGTAACTTTCAGCTGAGCTTCCGGGTAGCTTTCAGCTGAACTCCGGGTAGCTTTCAGCTGAGCTTCCTATGATAACGATGCAAATCTTACAACTCAGAGCTCAAAGATCCAACCTTTATGTTGCTCATACATATCCTGTGTTGGCAGGGGCCAACAAGCTTTCCAAGTTATAATATTGGATTGCCCAAAAAGTAATTGCGGATTTTTCTTATAGTTGGCGTTTACAAATTTTTTCACTGCTGTGACTTTTAGCTTGCTTTAGAAAAAAGTGTAAAAAAAGTATGTTTGATTAAAGTTCATTCTATGTTTTATTAAAAATGCATTTACTTTTTTTAAAAAATCCGCAATTACTTTTTGGGCAACCCAATACATCGAACCCCATTTGTGGTGTGGCAAACAAACTTTTGAACATAATGTGCACCGCATCTCCATTTTGCCTATCATTTCAGTTTATTGCAAAGATTTTGAGCCTTGACAAATTGGCATAAGACGACATCTAAGTTTCCAGCTTTAACATCTTTAATATCTACGAGTGGTGAATGATTTAAGCAGGACCTCTTCACCTCTATTTTGGATCCTGTTTACCGGATTTCTTCGAAATACCATGACATTTTCTCTTTACCAAGACAATCAATCAAAGGCGGAACATTTTTTTCAGGACTTTAAATGGGACCACTTGAATTATTTACAACGGAAAATATTTAGACATTATTACAAAACATAACATCAAAGTCCATTGTCCATGGCCAAATTACTGTCGAAAGGAATAAAGAGAAAAAAAAAAACAATCAAGGGGTGCCCAAGTCGGTGGTATAAGCGATCAAAGCAACGCAGGGCGCATGCAACCAAATAGGAAGACAATGCGGCAATTTAATGCAGCATCATGAGCGATATGGCCGCCAGCAGTGCCAACGAGCATCATAAGCTTAAATTACAAAAGCCAACCTCTCTGCCACAAGACATACAGACCCACTCACTCACTTGCTCACATTGTAAAGGCAGAGAGAGAGAGGCAACACTCATCTTCAATAAATGAGCCACAGGATAAAGGACAACAAAAGGGAACGTTTGTTGCAAATCAAAACACACGTGCTTCGTCAGGACGAATCAAGCAGCCAACTAAGAAAAAAAAAGCAACAACCGACGCAATACAGAAAAACAAAAACACCGAAGAACAACAGCAAAGACAATTGAGACCAATGTTTAAGGATATTCAGTAGCAGTATACACAATGACAGTGTGCGTGTGTGTGTTTATGGCTAAAAGGAAAGCATGCGACTTGGCAGTCCAACACGTGCGTGTTGCAAGCAAACAAACACAGCAACGCATGCCGCCCCACAGCGACTGTTTGTTTATCCAAATAAAAAAAAAGGGCGATTGCCTGACTTTCAATTTGACTTTAAATGAAAAATGAAAACACTTTTTAAATTTTCAACAATAACAGCAATTTCATGACTTACGCAAAAATATATGCCGGCCTTGGCCAGTAGGCAGCAGGCCAACAGGGGATGGAGTCACAGGCAGGGTCTCTCCGCAGTCTCAAAGATTATTGAAATTGAATGAATTGGCATTATAGTTGGGCGCAAACCGGCCACGTAGACCTAGGACTACGTATGGCTAGAGTCCTGTGTGTGTGGATAAGTTCATAAATTTTGGTTAGGAAATCCCACTCAATGGGTGGGTGGGTGTTTGAATGCAAGCAAGCCGACGCAGCTACTGCTGCTCTATACTGCATACCTCCCCCCCCATGTGTGTTGAGTATGTGAGCGTGTGCGGTTTTAAGTGCTGTTCTGCCACATTTGCAAGCGTTCTTAACACAAATCCTAAAAAATGAAATAATTTTTCGTTTCGTTACGAGCCTCCTCAGACGTTAACGGGCCTGGAATGTCCTGCTTTGCCACAGCATTTCTGTAGCTGCCGCGGCCTCAACTTCAACAACAATGGGCCTGAAAATTAACTCACGTATTTTTCGGCAAATAAAAGATTGTCCTTTGGTCCGTCCTTCTTGGCTTAAGGCTATCGCGCCCGTTACGAAAACCCAGGAATATCCATACACGCACACATACAGCCGCCACATGATGTATGTGCTCTTCATTGGTGGCAATGGGCACAAAATGTTAAAGCCATGCCAGAACTGAACATGGCTGAAGTGAAAAGTGATTGCAAGGCGTTTATTTGATTTATATCATGATCTATAGAAGGTCATAAAAAGTTTAAAATATTTTCGTCCCAGTTCAGTTTTGCAGTTCTGGAAATGCAACCCCCAATTCATTGCGTGACAGATGGAATTTAAGATAAAATTTTTTATTGATGGCATGGCTAGGAAAATCTTGAGTTATCTGCAATTTTTTCAAAGTTTAGACTATCAACTTAAGAGAGAGAAAGGAAGATGAACAAGTAAAAAGGCGTTAAGTTCGGCCGGGCCGAACTTTGGATACCCACCAACTCGGGTATATATGTGAACCACCTATCGTCAAAATCCAGAGAAAAATGCATACCTTATGCCCCATAGCAGCTATATAGACATAGGCCTAATACCATAAATCGGAGGATCGGTCTATATGACAGCTATAGCCAAATCTGGACCGATCTGGGCTTAATTGATGAGGGATGTCCAAGGGCCAAACGCAACTCACTGTCCCGAATTTCAACAAAATCGGATAATAAATGTGGCTTTTATGGGCCCAAGACCCAAAAACGGAGGATCTGTCTATATAGCAGCTATATCCAAATCTGGACCGATCTCATCCAAATTGACGAAGGATATCCAAGGGCCTTAGGCAACGCACTGTCCCAAATTTCAGCAAAATTGGATAATAAATGTGGCTTTTATGGGCCCAAGACAAAAAATGGAGGATCGGTCTATATGGCAGCTATATCCAAATCTGGACCGATCTGGGCCAAACTGACGAAGGATGTCGAAGGGCTCAACGCAACTCACTGTACAAAATTTTTGCAAAATCGGATAATAAATGTGGCTTTTATGGGCCCAAGACCCTAAATCGACGGATCGGTCTATATGGCAGCTATAACCAAATCTGAACCGATCTGGCCCAAATTGACGAAGGATGTCCAAGGGCCCAACGCAACCCACTGCCCAAAATTTCAGCGAAATCGGATAATAAATGTGGCTTTTATGGTCCTAAGACCATAAATCGGCAGATCGGTTTAACTGGCAGCTATAACCAAATCTGGACCGATCTGAGCCAAAATAAAAATGGTTATGGAAAGGCCTAACACAACTCACTGTCTCAAATTTCAGCAAAATCGGGTAATAAATGTGGCTTTTATGGGCCTAAGAACATAAATCGGAGGATCGGTCTATATGGCAGCTATATCCAAATCTGGACCGATCTGGGCCAAATTGACGAAGGATGTCGAAGGGCTCTACGCAACTTACTGTCCAAAATTTCAGCAAAATCTGATAATAAATGTGGTTTTTATGGGCCCAAAACCTTAAATCGATAGATCGGTCTATATGGCAGCTATAACAAAATTTGGATCGATCTGGGCCAAATTGACGAAGGATGTCCAAGGGCCTAAGGCAACGCACTGTCCCAAATTTCAGCAAAATTGGATAATAAATGTGGCTTTTATGGGCCCAAGACAAAAAACGGAGGATCGGTCTATATGGCAAATCTGGACCGATCTGGGCCAAACTGACGAAGGATGTCGAAGGGCTCAACGTAACTCGCTGTCCAAAATTTCAGCAAAATCGTATTATAAATGTGGCTTTTATGGGCCCATGACCCTAAATCGACGGATCGGTCTATATGGCAGCTATAACCAAATCTGGACCAATCTGTGCCATATTGCAGAAGTATGTCAAGGGGCCAAGCATAAGTCACTGTCTCTAATTTCAGCAAAATCGGATAATAAATGTGGCTTTTATGGGCCTAATACCATAAATCAGAGGATCGGTCTATATGGCAGCTATATCCAAATCTGGACCAATCTGTGCCATATTGCAGAAGTATGTCAAGGGGCCAAGCATAAGTCACTGTCTCTAATTTCAGCAAAATCGGATAATAAATGTGGCTTTTATGGGCCTAAGACCCTAAATCGTAGGATCGGTCTATAAGGGGGCTATAACCAAATCTGAACCGATCATAGCCAAATTTATGAACGATGTGTTACTTACTGTCCCAAATTTTAGCAAAACCGGATAATAAATGTGGCTTTTATGGGCCCAAGACCCAAAAACGGCGGATCGGTCTATATGGGGGCTATATCAAGATATAATCCGATATACCCATCTTCGAACTTAACCTGCTTATGGACAAATATGCGATTCTTATGCGATTTGGCTGAAATTTTGCATGACGTGTTTTGTTACGACTTCCAACAACTGTGTGAAGTATGGTTCAAATCGGTCAATAACCTGATATAGCTACCATATAAACAGATTTTGGGTCTGGACTTTTTGAGCCTCTAGAGGGCGCAATTGTTATCCGATAGGAATGAAATTTGGCACGACGTGTTTTGTTATGATATTCAACAACTATGTCAAGTATGGTTTTAATCGGTTTATAACCTGATATAGCTGCTATATAAACCGATCATGGGTCTTGACTTCTTAAGCGTCTAGAGGGCGCGGTTCTCATCCGATTTGGCTGAAGTTTTGGGTGAGGTGTTTTGTTATGACTTCCAACAACTGTGCTAGGAATAGTTCAAATGGGTCAATAACCTGATATAGCTACCATATAAACCGATCTTGGGTCTTGACTTCTTGAGCCTCTACAGGGAGCAATTCATTTCCGATTAGGCTGAGATATTGCATGACATGTTTTATTATGACTTCCAATAACTGTATTAAGAATGGTGCGAATCGATCCATAACCTGATATAGCTGCCATATAAACCGATCTGTGGACTTGACTTCTTGAGCTTCTAGAGGACGCAGTTCTTATCCGATCTGGCTAAAAAAATTTGCACGAGGTGTTTTATTATGATTTCCAACAACTGTGCCGAGTATGGTTGAAATCGATTTATAACTTGATATAGCTACCATATAAACCGATCTTGGGTCTTGACTTCTTGAGCCTCTAGATGGCGCAGTTCTTATCTGATTTGGCTGAAATTTTGCATTAGGTCTTTTTATTATGACTTTCAATAACTGTACCAAATATGATTTAAATCAGTCCATAACCTAATATAGCTGCCATATAAACCGATCTGGGATCTTGACTTCTTGAGCCTCTAGAGGGCGTAATTATTATCCGATTTTGCCGAAATTTAGTACAACGACTTCTCCCATGACCGATCTCTCTATATTAGTTCTTGAGTTCCTAAAGGACACAATTCTTACTCGAATTGGCTGAAAGTTATCCTTAGTTATCGCGAAGACTTCTACCGGGAAATGCTGTAGTCATCACGCACTCGGAAAGAGACATTTAAATGAAGTTCACCGCAATATAGGTCACAAGCGGTCCCGTTCTTCATCGGTAAATATAATCTACTTCTTTTGCTGCTAAAAATTCCGACCCTAGGTCGTCTGACCTCCGCAGTTCTAGGGTGGGATTTCAGCGTATGGAATCCAGATGTTCTGCTTAGTGGAGGGACATTCAAACCCATGCACCATGGTGGCATTTAGTATAACCTTCGCTAATCTTTCCCCCAAAAGACCACTTTTTGTGCTATGACAACTGTCAAACCCTTGCACTTTACATTATTATGTCAATCAAGATTTTTTTTTTTTACAAAAATCCCTTTCCTTTTGCGATTGACTTCTAGACGAGTGCAATCCAAACTGCATTCTCCCTTGCGCTAATATCCGCTACCCTAAATGCTATCTCTATTTAACTTCTTTCGACTGTATTCCACTCCTTTTGGCTGTCAATTACTAATGTCCTGGGGCAATCGAAAACATAAAATAATCTGCACAATTGTGTGCCCTAAATGCCAGTCGGTTCTCTTTTCTTTTGTTTTATTTCTTGGCAAATTTTCGGTGGCATTTTGCAGTTGACTCTCCTTTGGCATTTTCCTTGGATTTCTATTCTGTTTTTTTGTACATTTCGCTTTATGGGTAACTAAATACAGCCCAAAGGCTTTTGGCCCGCTTTCATTTCATGCCGAAATATTGCAGTTAACACACTCTTGCTTGGCGTTGTGCTGTTTGGGGTTTCTTAAGGATTTTCACCCATTTCACCGCATTCGAAGATTTGGCTTAACCCTTAGTTCCCTGGTAGGGTTGTTTAGTTTTTCCCGCTTCGCTTTTTTGGTGAGTTTTGTTTTTTTTTTATGGACTCTAGACGTGACCTTATTTGAGTGTAGATGTTCGATGGTCTCTTATTTTTCTTTGGGTTTCTTCCTTTTTGGCCTAACAAACCTTTACTCGTTCTTCCTTGCAGCCATTCCTTCCCTGTAAGTTACAGTGGGGAAGACAAAAAAAACAGTGACATGGATAACAAAATAAAAAAGTTTAACAAAATAAAATGGAATGAAATGAAATGGAATGGAATGAAATGGAATGAAATGGAGTGAAATGGAATGAAATGAAATGAAATGGAAATAAATGGAATGAAATGGAATAAAATGGAGAGAAATGGAATGAAATGGAATGAAATGGAATGAAATGGAATGAAATGGAATGAAATGGAATGGAATGGAAAGGAATGGAATGGAATGGAAAGGAATTGAATGGAATGAAATAGAATGAATTGGATTGAAATGGAAAGAAATGGATGAAATGAAATGATATGAAATGAAATGGAATGAATTGAAATGGAATGGAATGAAATGAAATGAAGTGTAATGAAATGAAGTGTAATGAATGAAATGATATGAAATGAAATGAAATGAAATGAAATGAAATGAAATGAAATGAAATGAAATGAAATGAAATGAAATGATATGAAATGATATGAAATGAATTGAAATGGAATGGAATGGAATGGAATGTAATGAAATGGTGTGGAATGAAATGAAATGAAGTGTAATGAAATGAAATGAAATGAAATGATATGAAATGAAATCAAATGGAATGAAATGAATTGAAATGAAATGGAATGAAATGAATTGGAATGGAATGGAATGAAATGGAATGGAATGGAATGAAATGGAATGGAATGGAATGAAATGAAATGAAATGAAATGAAATGAAATGAAATGAAATGAAATGAAATGGAATGGAATGGAATGGAATGGAATGAAATGAAATGGAATGAAATGGAATGGAATGGAATGGAATGGAATGGAATGGAATGAAATGGAATGAAATGGAATGGAATGGAATGGAATGAAATGAAATGAAATGAAATGAAATGAAATGAAATGAAATGAAATGAAATGAAATGAAATGAAATGAAATGAAATGAAATGAAATGAAATGAAATGAAATGAAATGAAATGAAATGAAATGAAATGAAATGAAATGAAATGAAATGAAATGAAATGAAATGAAATGAAATGAAATGAAATGAAATGGAATGAAATGGAATGAAATGAAGTAAAATAAAATAAAATAAAATAAAATAAAATAAAATAAAATAAAATAAAATAAAATAAAATAAAATAAAATAAAATAAAATAAAATAAAATAAAATAAAATAAAATAAAATAAAATAAAATAAAATAAAATAAAATAAAATAAAATAAAATAAAATAAAATAAAATAAAATAAAATAAAATAAAATAAAATAAAATAAAATAAAATAAAATAAAATAAAATAAAATAAAATAAAATAAAATAAAATAAAATAAAATAAAATAAAATAAAATAAAATAAAATAAAATAAAATAAAATAAAATAAAATAAAATAAAATAAAATAAAATAAAATAAAATAAAACAAGTAAAAGCGTGCTAAGTTCGGCCGGGCCGAATCTTATATACCCTCCACCATGGATCGCATTTGTCGAATTCTTTTCCCGGCATCTCTTCTTAGGCAAAAAAGGATATAAGAAAAGAGTTGCTCTGCTATTAAAACGATATCAAGATATGGTCCGGTTCGGACCACAATTAAATTATATGTTGGAGACCTGTGTAAAATTTCAGCCAATTCGTATAAGAATTGCGCCCATTGGGGCTCACGAAGTAAAATAGAGAGAACGATTTATATGGGATCTGTATCGGGTTATAGACCGATGCAGACCATAATAAACACGTTTGCTGATGGTCATGAGAGAAACCGTCGTACAAAATTTCAGGCATATCGGATAATAATTGCAACCTCTAGGGGTCAAGAAGGCAAGATCCCAGATCGGTTTATATGGCAGCTATAACAGGTTATGAACTGATTTGAACCTTATTTGACACAGTTGTTGAAAGTAAAAATAAAATACGTTATGCAAAATTTCAGCCAAATCGGATAGGAATTGCGCCCTTTGGAATCTCAAGAAGTCAAATCCTCAGATCTGTTTATATGACAGCTATATCAGGTTATGGACCGATTTCAACCAAACTTGGCACAGTTGTTGGATATCATAACGAAATACTTCGCGCAAAAATTCATTCAAATCGGGTAAGAATTGTGCCCTCTAGAGGCTGAAGAAGTCAAGGCCCAAGAACGGTTTATATGGCAGCTATATCAGGTTATGGACCGATTAAAACTATACTTGGCACAGTTGTTGGGTATCATAACAAAACACGACGTGCGAAATTCCATTCCAATCGGATAAGAATTGCGCCCTCTAGAGGCTTAAGAAGTCAAGACCCAAGATCGGTTTATATGGCAGCTATATCCGGTTATGGACCGATTTGAACCATACTTGGCACAGTTGTTGGATATAATAACAAAACACGTCGTGCAAAATTTCATTTCAATCGGATAAGAATTGCGCACGCTAGAGGCTCAAGAAGTCAAGACCCAAGATCGGTTTATATGGCAGCTATATCAGGTTATGGACCGATTTGAACCATTATTAGCACAGTTGTTGGATATCATAACAAAACACGTCGTGCAAAATTTCGTTCTGATCGGATAAGAATTGCGCTCGCTAGAGGCTCAAGAAGTCAAGACCCAAGATCGGTTTATATGGCAGCTATATCCGGTTATGGACCGATTTGAACTATACTTGGCACAGTTGTTGGATATAATAACAAAACACGTCGTGCAAAATTTCATTTCAATCGGATAAGAATTGCGGACTCTAGAGGCTCAAGAAGTCAAGACCCAAGATCGGTTTATATGGCAGCTATATCAAAACATGGACCGATATGGTCCATTTACAATACCAACCGACCTACACTAATAAGAAGTATTTGTGCAAAATTTCAAGCGGCTAGCTTTACTCCTTCGGAAGTTAGCGTGCTTTCGACAGACAGACAGACGGACGGACGGACGGACGGACGGACGGACGGACGGACGGACGGACGGACAGACGGACGGACATGGCTAGATCGACATAAAATGTCGCGACGATCAAGAATATATATACTTTATGGGGTCTCAGACGAATATTTCGAGTAGTTACAAACAGAATGACGAAATTAGTATACCCCCCATCTTATGGTGGAGGGTATAATAAAATAAAATAAAACAAGTAAAAGCGTGCTAAGTTCGGCCGGGCCGAATCTTATATACCCTCCACCATGGATCGCATATGTCGAGTTCTTTTCCCGGCATCTCTTCTTAGGCAAAAAAAGGATATAAGAAAAGATTTGCTCTGCTATTAGAGCGATATAAAGATATGGTCCGGTTTGGACCACAATTAAATTATATGTTGGAGACCTGTGTAAAATGTCAGCCAATTCGAATAAGAATTGCGCCCTTTGTGGGCTCAAGAAGTAAAAAGAAGTAAAATAGAGAGATCGATTTATATGGGAGCTGTATTCGGCTATGGACCGATTCAGACCATAATAAACACGTATGTTGATGGTCATGAAAGAATCCGTCGTACAAAATTTCAGGCAAATCGGATAACAATTGCGACCTCTAGAGGCTCAAGAAGTCAAGATCCCAGATCGGTTTATATGGCAGCTATATCAGGTTATGGACCGATTTGAACCATATTTGGCACAGTTGTTGTACATCATAACAAAATACTACGTGCCAAAACTCATTCAAATCGGATAGGAATTGCGCCCTCTAGAGGCTCAAGAAGTCAAGACCCAAGATCGGTTTATATGGCAGCTATATCAGGTTATGGAACGATTTGAACCATACTTGACACAGTTGTTGGATATCATAACAAAACACGTCGTGCAAAATTTCATCCCAATCGGATGAGAATTGCGCACTCTAGAGGCTCAAGAAGTCAAGACCCAAGATCGATTTATATGGCAGCTATATCAGGTTATGGACCGATTTGAACCGTACTTGGCACAGTTGTTGGATATAATAACAAAACACGTCGTGCAAAATTTCATCCCAATCGGATGAGAATTGCGCACTCTAGAGGCTCAAGAAGTCAAGACCCAAGATCGGTTTATATGGCAGCTATATCAGGTTATGTACCGATTTCAACCATACTTGGCACAGTTGTTGGATGTCATAACAAAACACTTGGTGCAAAATTTCATCCCAATAGGATTAGAATTGCGCCCTCTAGAGGCTCAAGAAGTCAAGATCCAAGATCGGTTTATATGGCAGCTATATCAGGTTATGGACCGATTTCAACCATACTTGGCACAGTTGTTGGATGTCATAACAAAACACGTCGTGCAAAATTTCATTCCAATCGGATAAGAATTGCGCACTCTAGAGGCTCAAGAAGTCAAGACCCAAGATCGGTTTATATGGCAGCTATATCAAAACATGGACCGATATGGCCCATTTACAATACCAACCGACCTACACTAATAAGAAGTATTTGTGCAAAATTTCAAGCGCCTAGCTTTACTCCTTCGGAAGTTAGCGTGCTTTCGACAGACAGACGGACGGACGGACGGACGGACGGACGGACATGGCTAGATCGACATAAAATTTCACGACGATCAAGAATATATATACTTTATGGGGTCTCAGACGAATATTTCGAGTAGTTACAAACAGAATGACGAAATTAGTATACCCCCCATCTTATGGTGGAGGGTATAATAAAATAAAATAAAATAAAATAAAATAAAATAAAATAAAATAAAATAAAATAAAATAAAATAAAATAAAATAAAATAAAATAAAATAAAATAAAATAAAATAAAATAAAATAAAATAAAATAAAATAAAATAAAATAAAATAAAATAAAATAAAATAAAATAAAATAAAATAAAATAAAATAAAATAAAATAAAATAAAATAAAATAAAATAAAATAAAATAAAATAAAATAAAATAAAATAAAATAAAATAAAATAAAATAAAATAAAATAAAATAAAATAAAATAAAATAAAATAAAATAAAATAAAATAAAATAAAATAAAATAAAATAAAATAAAATAAAATAAAATAAAATAAAATAAAATAAAATAAAATAAAATAAAATAAAATAAAATAAAATAAAATAAAATAAAATAAAATAAAATAAAATAAAATAAAATAAAATAAAATAAAATAAAATAAAATAAAATAAAATAAAATAAAATAAAATAAAATAAAATAAAATAAAATAAAATAAAATAAAATAAAATAAAATAAAATAAAATAAAATAAAATAAAATAAAATAAAATAAAATAAAATAAAATAAAATAAAATAAAATAAAATAAAATAAAATAAAATAAAATAAAATAAAATAAAATAAAATAAAATAAAATAAAATAAAATAAAATAAAATAAAATAAAATAAAATAAAATAAAATAAAATAAAATAAAATAAAATAAAATAAAATAAAATAAAATAAAATAAAATAAAATAAAATAAAATAAAATAAAATAAAATAAAATAAAATAAAATAAAATAAAATAAAATAAAATAAAATAAAATAAAATAAAATAAAATAAAATAAAATAAAATAAAAATCCTAGAAACCCAGTGGCCCATTTGCACCCTCTGTCCCACGTCTATGGAAAGGACAAAAAGGATTTAAAATTGTTCCTAAAAATAATATTTTCTCAAATGTGTTTTTCCTCTTCAGTGGGCCCAGATAGTGTGTGTGGAGGGGGCGCTCTCACCCTGCCATTTCAATAAGATTTCTTTTGATGGTGGCAAAGTTTGCCTTTACCATTGCCTTTGCGTCGTCAATCGTTTAAGAGTTGTGGTCGCCGCCGCGTGTGTTTTGTTATTTTGTGTTATTACGGTTCAATATTGTCATTTCGGATTAAATTGACATCGTGCCATTGGGGTGCTTCAAAAAGGCTAAAAACTAAATGGGCTCTAAAGGCAACAATAACAGCAAAGGCAGCAGCAGCAGCAGCAGAACAACAACAATAACTAAGTCAATGCTACCGTTGGCGGTAACCTGAGAATGCTTCCTTGGATTTTTTTTACACGATAAATTTTCATGTTAGGCATGGGGTAAGGACATTTGTTTACTTTACACAGCCCAAGATTTAAATTGGTTTTTAAATAGTCGGCAATCCAAGGAGAAATCGATGAATCTTGAAGTTGGAGGCCATAGTAGCGTCTGCTCACATATATCGGTAAAGCTACTTTTAATTAAACCCAAATACATCACCATCCTCATTGTTAAAGAAAAAGAAAAAAACGACCCCCAAGGAGAAACTTATTTGAATTGCAAATTTTCTTGTCAACTATGAACCCTCGCCCTATGGCCATAAGGTGTAGTTTTTCTTCTCGATGTGTATCAATCTGTCATTATTGTTAAAGGTTTTCCGGTGTCAATGCTATCGAAATCCACAGTTTATAGCGTTTAAATGTGGTTTATCCTTTTGGCCAAGTTGGTTGAAATAATCCTGTTCGAAGACCTTTTGCAGTCATTAAAACAATTCGTCTTTTTCTTCTGCTATAGAAGGTAAAAAACTGAGGAAGGTTAGGCATCAAGGTAGTCCAGGAAGATATTTTCGAATTGAAAGTCCCCAATTGGTTTAAGGTGGGGTTTCTTTACACAGAGTACTACCACCGGGACACTGATCTATGTGGCACTCTATGAAAATCATATGACATAAATAATAATAATGCCCGAATATCTCACTACTGTTTAAACATCCACATTAGAAAGACGCTTCCGATGAAGCCTTTACCTTACCTTTGGACTCACAACTTTCCAAAAAGAAATATGATACAAAACGGGGATATTAAATGTGACACTGGGCATATATCACAAGCCAAAATGAATTCACCATCACTGCATGTGAATTTTATAGAAGGTCCTGCATAAATCAGCCTGGAGAATCGTATAGAACCCTACTGCATAACTGCTGCGAGAGAGGCGGAAATCAATCCTAAGAAACTTAAATTTATCAGTAGTTGTTGTTGTTGTTGTAGCCACATTTTCATGTGGAGATGGAGATCCTCTTTAAGCTCCTGTAGGTAAGCAAGCTCGTTCCGGTCCAAAGACTGATCGCCGTGAGAAGAATTTGGACATTGGTTATTTAAAGGTGCCAATAACTCGCCTTGTCATAGCAGTCTTGGCACTCAGTATTTGTGCAAGAGCCAGTGCCGCCCGGCCTCTCACTGAAACTCTCCACTCGATACCGCTGATTGTCCGCGACTGCCGCTGCAGCTACTCCGTATGGAGCATTCCATAGCTGGCAGCTAAGCTTCTCGTGACAGCAATGAACACCACACAGATTGGACCTCAATGTCCCAACCTGTGTGGTCGAAGAGCCTAACATAAGTCACCGTGTCAAATTTCAGTGAAATCGGATTAAAAATGCCCCTTTTATGGGGCCAAGACTTTAAATCGAGATATCGGTCTATATGACAGCTATATCCAAATCTGGAGCGATCTGAGCCAAATTGAAGAAGAATGTCGTAGGGCCCACCACAACTCACTGTCCCAAATTACGGCGACATTAGACTATAAATGCGTCTTTTATGGGCCCAAAATCTTAAATCGAAAGATCGGTCTATATATGGGAGCTATATCCAAATCTAAACCGATCTGTGACATATTGCAGTAGTATGTCGAGGGGTGGAGACACCGGAATCTTGAAATAATGACGTTGATCGAAGATTTGTAATAACGGAATATATGGTGAAGGAATCCTTGAGGAGCTTCAAAACATTAAAGTCACCCGGACCTGATGGAATATTTCCGGCGTTACCACAGAAAGAGTCAGACCACCTGGCGCCTCGTCTGGCCAAAATTTTCACAGTGTGCATAGGATTGGGAGGCAAGGGTGGTGTTTATACCCAAGCCCGGCAAGGTAAGTTATGCGACACCAAAGGCCTAGAGACCCATTAGCCTAACATCCTTTCTACTCAAAACCATGGAACGTATTGTGGACACCATGATAAAGAGTATGACATCCAGCGAACTGCTCAAATACCAACAGCATGCCTATGTCAAGGGAAGGCCGGTGGAGACTGGCCTGCATGAGGTTGTGCATAAAATAGAAGAATCCTTCGATGGTAAAATGTACCCACTGGCGGTATGCATTGACATCGAGGAGGCTTTTAACAATGTGCGGACCGACACACTGATTCAATCCTTAGACCGGGCACCGGGTACCGGGTGGACCCGGTCCTTAGAGACTGGATAAACCATATGCAAAGGAACACGGGGATAAATTGTGTGTCCCATGGCTTAAATATTAGGGAGAAAGTGGCACAGGGCACGCTACAGGGGGGCATTTTGTCACCACTGCTATGGGTGACCACCATAAATGACCTATTACGGATGCTGACTGAGGACGGATTTGAACCCGTCTGCTACACGATGTTATAATACTTCTAAAGGGTAAGGATCCAAACGAGCTATGCAGAAGGGCCGAAAGGGTCTTGCATATGGCATATGACTGGGCTAGACCCAGAGGTCTCAATGTTAACCCAGAGATGACTGAAATATGCCTGTTCACGAGGAAGACGAAGGTGGGCCAATCTAACCCACCACGTTTCCTCAATAAGACGATTTCAATATCTGACAAGGTGAAATACTTTGGTGTGATCTTGGACAGCAAACTTAATTGGAAGTGTCACATTCAGCAGAGTACAGAGAAGGCTCACAAATGTTGGGCATTATGTAGACGGGCCGCAGGCTCGAAATGGGGCCTGAATCCGAGGACAGTCCATTGGCTCTACAGGAGCGTGATTAGACCAATACTTACTAACGCCTCAGTAGTTTGGTGGACTGCTATGGAGAAAAAGTGCAACATAAGGGCCATACCACAGGTTCAGAGAACATGTTGTCTTGGCATAGGCGGAGCGTTGAGGACCACGCCACTAGGGCACTGTAGACTATTCTAGATATCCAACCCATTGACATACAGATTAAGTGTGAGGCAGCCACAGCGGCTATGAGAGTTAAGGCGATGGGAGAATGGATTGAAAACACCATCGCAGTATAATCGAGGCAACGATAGGAAACCTGAAAGGAAGGGAAGTAGTTTCCCATCGGATACCTGAGATGAACCTTGAAGTCGAGTGCGAGGTACTGCTGCCATCGGCACAGTCTTGGATTGACGGAACCCTAGTATTGCCATCTGGAAGATCATGTTACAAGGATGGATCAAAACTAGAGGACAGAGTATGGGTTTACATTGAGAACCCAGGGACTGAGATCTGTTTTAGACTACCTAACCATAATACGGAATGCGGAAAGTGGTGTGGTGCTAACGCGAGGACTTCGAGTGTGAATATCTTTACCGAAAATAAAATTGCCCTAAGGGCAATAACAACCAGGACGGTAAGGTCACGAACAGTCTTGCAGTGTAAGAAGGAGATTAACGCCTTCTCTGAGGATGGCAAAATCCGCATCGTTTGGGTGTCGGGCCATAACGGAGTAAAGGGAAATGTAAGGGCAGACGATTTGGCGGTGAAGACCAGAGGACTGCCGTCAATAAACTTGGTTAACCCGAAGCCTTTCGACATCGGTCTATAAATGCGCCTTTTATGGGCCCAAAGCTTTAAATTGAGAGATTGGTCTATATGGGAGCTATATCCAAATCTGGTCCGATCTGGGCCAAATTGAAGAAGGATGTCGAGGGGCTTTATTTAACTCACTGTCACAAATTTCGGCGATATACGACAATAAATGCGGACAAAGGTCGGTCTATATGGTAGCTAAAGGGTGATTTTTTTGAGGTTAGGATTTTCATGCATTAGTATTTGACAGATCACGTGGGATTTCAGACATGGTGTCAAAGAGAAAGATGCTCAGTATGCTTTGACATTTCATCATGAATAGACTTACTAACGAGCAACGCTTGCAAATCATTGAATTTTATTACCAAAATCAGTGTTCGGTTCGAAATGTGTTCAAATTTTGACAAATTTTGTTCAGCGATGAGGCTCATTTCTGGTTGAATGGCTACGTAAATAAGCAAAATTGCCGCATTTGGAGTGAAGAGCAACCAGAAGCCGTTCAAGAACTGCCCATGCATCCCGAAAAATGCACTGTTTGGTGTGGTTTGTACGCTGGTGGAATCATTGGACCGTATTTTTTCAAAGATGCTGTTGGACGCAACGTTACGGTGAATGAACACATTTCGAACCGAACACTGATTTTGGTAATAAAATTCAATGATTTGCAAGCGTTGCTCGTTAGTAAGTCTATTCATGATGAAATGTCAAAGCATACTGAGCATCTTTCTCTTTGACACCATGTCTGAAATCCCACGTGATCTGTCAAATACTAGTGCATGAAAATCCTAACCTCAAAAAAATCACCCTTTATATCCAAATCTAGACCGATCTGGGCCAAATTGAAGAAGAATGTCGTTGGGCCTAACACAACTCACTGTCCCAAATTTCGGCGACATCGGATGGTAAATGCGCCTTTTATGGGCCCTAAGCCTTAAATCGAGAGATCGGTTTATATGGCAGCTATATCCAAATCTGGACCGATCTGTGCCATAGAATGTGGTTATACTAATTTCGTCTGTTTCTAACTACTCGAAATATTCGTCGGAGACCCCATAACTTATATTTATTCTTGATCGTCGTGACATTTTAGGTCGAACTGGCAATGTCCGTCCGTCCGTCTGTCTGTCTGTCGAAAGAGCGCAAACTTTTGAAGGAGTAGAGCTAACCGCTTGAAATTTTGCACAAATACTTCTTATTAGTGTAGGTCGGTTGGGATTGTAAATGGGCCAAATCGGTCCCTGTTTTGATATAGCTCCCATATAAACCGATCTTGGGTCTTGACTTCTTGAGCCTCTAGAGTGCGCAATTCTTTTCCGATTGGAATGAGTTTTTGCACGATGTATTTTGTTAAGATATCCACCAACTGTGTCAAGTATGGTTTAAATCGGTTCATAACCTGATATAGCTGCCATATAAACTGATCTGGGGTCTTAACTTCTTGAGCGTCTAGGGGGCGCTATTCTCGTCCAATTTGACTGAAATTTTGCACGATGTGTTTTGCTATAATATCCAACAACTGTGCCAAGTATAGTTCAAATCGGTTTATAACCTGATATAGCTGCCATATAAACCGATCTTGGGTCATGACTTCTTGAGCCTCCAGAGGGCGCAATTCTTATCCTATTTGAATGAATTTTTGCACGATGTGTTTTGTTTTGATATCCAACAACTGTGCCAAGTATGAATTCAATCGGTTGATAACCTGATATAGCTGCCATATAAACTGATCTGGGATCTTGACTTCTTGAGCGTCTAGGGGGCGCTATTCTCGTCCGATTTGACTGAAATTTTGCACGTAGTGTTTTGGTATCACTTCCAACAACTGCGCTAAATATTGTTAAAGTCGGTCTATGTTTTGATAAAGCTGCCATATAAACCGATCTTGGGTCTTGACTTCTTGAGCCTTTAGAGGGAGCAACTCTCATCCAATTTGGAAGAAATGTTGTACAACAACTTCTCTCATGACCTTCAACATACGTGTCTAATATGGTCTAAATCGATCAATAGCTTGATACAGCTCCCATATAAAGCGATCTCCCGATTTTGCTTTCTGAGCCCCAACAAGGCACAATTCTTATTCAATATCCTTTATTTGCCTAAAAAGAGAGATGGATGCATAGAACTCGACAAATGTGATCCATGGTGGAGTTTATATAAGATTCGGCCCGGCCGAACTTAGCACGCTCTTACTTGTTTTTCATCTCTTTGGATACATTGTTCTAGGAAATATATTTTTTCGATTTTACCTATTGCAAGATATTGCTGAATTCCAAGAGTTTTCGCTCAAAAAACACCCGCTTTAGAAGTTCCAAACTTTCTAATATCCTTCCCAAAAGCATTTCCTCAAGTCACAATTCCAATATGGCCGGCTGCCAAAAAATTCTTTGTCCTGCATTATCTAGTACATTGAGGGAATGTGGACGACTGAATTGAAAGTGAAAACGATTGATTTCATTTTGTTTACTTTCACATAAATTTTATGTCAGAGTTTTACATATTCGCATAACCAGGTCAATGGACTCTCCGCCTGCTCCTGCTCTTTCTCAGCGAGGCGATGGAACAAGTACAACAAACCAACCAACCAGCAAACAAACAAACAAACAAAAAAATGAGCTGTATAAAAAGTAGTGCAGCAGACATTTACAATTTGCATAATTCGAAAATCTACATAAACCGCCACAGTTAACTGTTGGCATGTCTGCAAGCATATATATGCATGTTATACATTTGTGTGTGTGTGTGTGTGTGTAAATGCGCCCCAAAGAAAGATGGAGTGAGCACCACAAGCACAAGTGTTTGTGGGGTTGTGTGAGTATCTTTGGGGGTTTCACTGTACATGTATGCATGGGAGGCAATGGCAAATTGTATGCAAAGCACATCACATATTTTGCTTGAATGCGGAGAGAGCTATGGAGAAAGACAGAGCGAGAGAGAGTGAGCGAGAAAAAACCGAATGACTTTGAAAGAATATCAAACATACTCTCAGCATTGAAACGAACCAAAACTCAAGCGAGTTGTGTTGTTATAGTTTTTGTTTTTTTTTTTTGGCAAATTCAAGAAACTTTTTTTTTTTTTTTTGTTACTGCTGCTGATGGTGTAACGCTCAAGGTCATCGTCACTTGTTGGGGCATACTCACCACTCACTCACTCTTAAGCTGGCTGGTATGTTTTTGGGGGCTGCAAGTAGATGTACATTAGGAGTTTTTTCTTTTATCATTCTCACATGCAAAACAGGCAGGCATACTCTTGCTCACATGTCGTTTAGTGTGTGTGTGTGTGTGTGCATGTGCTTCTGTGCAGCAACATGTGTATGTTCACATGCTTTGATATGTGTTTACTATAATGTTGTAGTTTTTTTTCGTTGCTGTTTTAAATGCATTTGGAAACAGAATTCACTGCCAGTGCCACCAACAGCAACCAACACCGGTCGGTAACCCGGAAACAAGAATGGAGCCGAGCATCTGACATTGTCTGAATGACAATGTGGCAGCACTATACAGCACCAGCCATCAAACCTGTGAAGGACGCTGCTGTGATGCGGAAGCAGTCGTTGGTAATAGAGAAAAACTTACAATGGGGACCACACGCATACTGAATATTAAAATCCATCTTTGGATGCAGTTCAGCACCAGTCTGCTTTTGTTGAAGGGCTGCAGCTTCATTTTAGACACCCAGATCACATATTTATGGTTTAATGTTACTTGCTGGCGACCGCTGCAGCACTTTCAAGTGCATAGAAGCATTTGAAAGTAAGTTTTGCCAGTCTGTCTGGAGCTATGACAAAAATATGAATCGGATGCTTTTAAGAGAAAAAAAAAACAAGCAAAAACATGCCATGGCACTTTCGATTTTCAATTTGAAAGCTTAAATATTGAGATTTTTTTCAAAAATCTCACTTAAATATCATCTAAATTTGTATGGATAGGAAGGAGGGATTTTAGTTGGATACTAAACAAGTAAAAAGGCGCTAAGTTTGGCCGGGCCGAACTTGGGATACCCACGACCTCGGGTACATAGGTAAACCACCTTTCGTCAAAATCCAGTGAAAAATGCATACCTTATGCCCCATAGTAGCCATATCGAAATAAGTTCCGACTTGGGCCATATCCATATAAGTACAAGCCATTGTTCTATTGTGTATAACAAAATATTGGTCTTTTAGTAGCTATATCTAAAAGTAAACCGATCTGAACCATATACGACACGAATCTCGAAAAGCCTAACATAAGTCACTGTGTCAAATTTCAGTGAAATCTGATTATAAATGCGCCTTTTATGGGGCCAAGACTTTAAATAGAGATATCGGTGTATATGGCAGCTGTATCCAAATCTGGACCGATCTGTGCCAAAGTGAAGATTAATGTCGAAGGACTTATCATAACTCAATTTTCCAAATTTGGGCGAAATAGGGCAATAAACACGACTTTTATGGGCCCAAAACCTTAAATCGAGAGATCGGTCCATATGGCAGCTATATCCAAATCTGGACCGATCAGAGTTAAATTGACGAAGGATGTTGAGGGGCATAACACAGCTCACTGTCCCAAATTTCGGCGATATCGGATAATAAATGCGGCTTTTATGGGCCTAAGACCCTAAATCTGAAGATCGGCCTGTATGGCAGCTATATCCAAATCTGGACCGATCCTTGCCATATTGCAGACGCCCTTCGACAGGCTTAACACAACTAACTGTCCCAAATTTCAGCGAAATCGGACAATACATGCGTCTTTTATGGCCCCAAAACCTTAAATCGAGAGATCGGTCTATATGGCAGATATATCCAAATCTGGACCAATCAGAGCCAAATAAGAGAAAGATGCCGAAGGGCCTAAGACAACTCACTGTTTCAAATTTTAGGAAAATCGGATAATAAATGTGGCTTTTATGGGCCTAAGACCCCAAATCTGAAGATCTGTCTGTATGGCAGCTATATTCAAATCTGAACCGATCTGGGAAGGATGTCGAAGAGCCTAACACAACTCACTGTCTCAAATTTCAGCGAAATCGGACAATAAATGCGCCTTTTATGGGCTCAAAACCTTAAATCAAGAGATCGGTCTATATAGCAGCTGTATCCAAATCTGGAACGATCTGAGCCATAATGCAGAAGTATGTCAAGGGGTTTAACTCAAATCACTGTCCCAAATTTCGGCGACATCAGACAATTAATGCGCCTTTTATGGGCCTAGGACCCCAAATCGGAGGGTCGGTCCATATGGCAGCTATATGCAAATCTGCACAGATCTGGGCCAAATTGACGAAGGATGTCGAGAGGCGTAACACAACTCACTGTCCCAAATTTCGGAAAAATCTGGAAATAAATGCGCCTTTTATGGGCCTAAGACCCCAAATCGGAGGATCGGTCTATATGGCAGCTATGTCCAAATCTGGACCGATCAAAGCCAAATTGACGAAGGATGTCGAGGGGCATAACACAACTCATTTTCTCAAATTTCAGCGACATCGGACATTAAATGAGCCCTTTATGGGCTCAAAACCTTAAATCGAGAGATCGGTCTACATGACAGCTATATTTAAATCTGGACCGATCTGGGCCAAATTGAAGAAGGATGTAGAAGAGACTAACACAATTCACTGTCTCACATTTCGATGGCATCGGATAATAAATGCGTCCCTTTATGGGCCCAAAACTTTAAATCGAGATATCGGTCTATATGGCAGCTATATCCAAATCTGAACCGATCTGGGCCAAATTGAAGAAATATATGTCGAAGGGCCTAACACAACTTACGTCTTAAAATTCAGCAAAATCGGATAATAAATGTGGCCTTTATGGGAATAAGACCCTAAATCGGTGGATCGGTCTATATGGCGGCTATATGAAGATATAGTTCCGGTGTACCCCATCTTCGAACTAAACCTGCTAATGGACAAAACAAGAATCTGTGCAAAGTTTCAGCTCAATATCTCTATTTTTATACCCTCCACCATAGGATGGGGGTATACTAATTTCGTCATTCTGTTTGTAACACCTCGAAATATGCGTCTGAGACCCCATAAAGTATATATATTCTTGATCGACATGACAGTTTTAGTCGATCTAGCCATGTCCGTCCGTCCGTCTGTCTGTCTCCCGAAAGCACGCTAACTTTCGAAGGAGTAAAGCTAGCCGCTTGAAATATTGCACAAATACTTCCCATTAGTATAGGTCGGTTGAGATTGTAAATGGGCCATATCGGTCCATGTTTTGATATAACTGCCATATAAACCGATCTGGGATCTTGACTTCTTGAGCCTCTAGAGGACGTAATTCTTATCCGATTGGAATGGAATTTTGCACAACCTGTTTTGTTAGGATATCCAATAACTGTGCCAGGTATGGTTCAAATCGGTTCATAACCTGATAAAGCTGCCATATAAACCGATCGGGGGTCTTGACTTCTTGAGCCTCTAGAGGGCGCAATTCTTATCCGATTGGAATGAAATTTTGCACGACCTGTTTTGTTATATCCAACAACTATGCCAAGTATGGTTCAAATCGGTTCATAATCTGATATAGCTGCCATATAAACCGATCTTAGGTCTTGACTTCTTGAGCCTCTAGAGGGCGCAGTTCTTATCCGATTGGAATGAAATTTTCCACGAAGGGTTTTGTTAGAATATCTAATAACTGTGTCAAGTATTGTGCAAATCGATTAATAACTTGATATAGCTACCATATAAACCGATCTTGGGTCTTGACTTCTTGAGCCTCTAGAGGGCGCAATTCTTATCCGATTGGAATGACATTTTCTACAATGTGTTTCACTATGACTTCCAAGAACTGTGCTAAGTTAGGTTTAAATCGGTTAATAACCTGATATAGCTACCATATAAACCGATCTGGGATCTTGATTCCATGAGCCACTAGAGGGCGCTATTTTCATTCGATTGGAATGAAATTTTGCGCGAAGTATTTTGTTATGATATATGATACGAATTGGCTGACATTTTACACAGGTCTCCAACATATAATTTCATTGTGGTCCGAACTGGACCATATCTTGATATCGCTCTATGACCCTCCAGGGCAAAATCCAAGTTTCATACTCTAAAAACCACATTTTCTTCATAACAAGCCAGCTCTCATTAATTACTTCAACAAAGAAAATCTCTAAACACTCTTGTTCAACAATCTTGTAGAAATTGTTAGCATGGTTATCATCTCTCTTAAAGAAAAAAATTCCAAAACATTTACAAATGTCCAAGAAATCCCATTTATCTTATCATCCATGTCCATTCAGCATTCATGCCTGAGTAACTATTGGCAATTCATCATATGGCCAGAAAGCTAAGCTAAGTGGCAACTGCTCATGTTGCAGCTACCAGAAGCAGCAGCCACAGCAGCAGCTACTTACAAAACTAATTACCACTGGCATAGGCAATTTATTGATAATGTCGTTGTGGGGTTTATTAAAGGAGACATAACCTCAAATGGGGGTCCAGAAGCCCATTAGGCACCCAAGCAGGCTCCCATCACAAGGAAATGCCAGCAACATGGAATAATTTTTCTAAACATTGGGCCACCATTGTAGATGCACACTCTAAGCTGACATCACACACACACACACACTGCACTTTGGATGAAGTGCAACATCAAGTGACAGTTGCAGGCGGCCTCTGTGGCAGACCAGAAAAGCGATGCCATCATTTGATTAACAAATTGTTTACATATCTCAAAAAATTACTCACCGTATACGGAGGACATATTTTGTGGCTTGTAAGCCTGAGATTGTGCAAGCAGTTCGATATGCCAAGTGTACCAGTAACTTGGTCAAGACACTCCACATTAAAGCCATCACAACAAATGTCGTCGTCGCTATCACCAACAACAGCAGCTCCACTCACGGCAAGAGTGGCCAAGGATTACGGGTCGGTTTATTGGTTGCACTAAAAAGCAACTGTGATTCGGTTGCAACATAAAACTTGCATATGCAACATTTCGAATTTGATTGCAGTTTTTCGTGGTCCCCGCTTCTAAGTGCTGTGTACCACATGCATCATCATGCCATCCAAGTTGTCTGCCTCAGAGACGACCACAGTGTGTTTGGGTGTGCAACACCCAAACAACAACAGCAACAACAATCACAACCGTTCCAATGAATCAAAGTTGTTGGCAGTGAATTATGGCAAACGAGTTTACCGCCCCAAGGCATAGATACCACACACGCCCCACAGTGGTCGCCAAGTAGCTCAACGGCTACCGCTTCCCGCTACTGCGTCACCAAGACCGCCAAAGCCTTGCCAGCTGCGAGTTGCCTAAGAGCAGTGCAATGCCAAAGCCTTGCCTAACAAAAATTCAAACATGCAAAATGCCTCATACCTCAGACTATTTCTCATTAATTTTGGCTATCTTTTCTGGCGGGTTGCCTGCCTCATGTCCGCTTGCCGTGCAGCAAATCGCTTAGAGTGCTGATGCTGAAATTAAATCCGATGTATCTTTTAAAAGCAATTAACGCTAATTAAACGCCATCAATGGTGTATTTTGAAATCGAAACGATATTCGCCAATCTTCTTCCATTTGTTTCCTGTCTCTCGCCATATTAGAGAAGGCTGACAGCAAACAAATGTGCATTTCATGGTGGAAAATTTTAAGTTATGCCTCCACGTTTACTTTGATTTTGGCTGGAAAAATCCACTCACAAAGTTGCAAACCTTTCAGCAAAAAAAAAAAAAAAAATGATAAAAGTCGCAAGGCATTAAGATCGGACGGAGCGAACTTTTGATAGCCACCACCTCGGATATATATAAACCACCTAAATATAGTCCCATATGGTTCTGGATCTGAACCATATTGAATACGAATGTCGAAAAACCAAATACAGCACACTGTCCCAAATTTCAGCAAAATCGGATAATAAATGTGGCTCTAATGGGCTTAAAACCCTAAATCGGAGGATCGGTCTATATGGCAGCTATATCCAAATTTGGACCGATCTGGGCCAAATTGACAAAGGATGTGGAAGAGCTCAATACAACTCACTGTCCCAAATTTCAGCAAAATCGGATAATAAATGTGGCTTCTATGGGCCTAAGGCCCTAAATCGGAGGATCGGTCTATATGGCAGCTATTTCCAAATCTGGACCTAGCTGGGAAAAATTGAAGAAGGATGTCGAAGGGCCTAACACAACTTACTGTCCCCAATTACCGCAAAATCGGATAATAAATGTGGCTTCTATGGGCCTAAGGCCCTAAATCGGAGGATCGGTCTATATGGCAGCTATATCCAAATCTGGACCTAGCTGGGAAAAATTGAAGAAGTATGTCGAAGGGCCTAACACAACTCACTGTCTCAAATTTCAACAAAATCAGATAAAAAATTTTGCTTTTCTAGGCCTAAGAGCCTAAATCGGAGGATCGGTCTATATGGCAGCTATATCCAAATCTGGACCTAGCTGGGAAAAATTTAAAAAGGATGTCGAAGGGCCTAACAGAACTCACTGTCCCAAATTTTAGCAAAATCAGATAAAAAATTTTGCTTTTCTGGGCCTAAGAGCCTAAATCGGAGGATCGGTCTATATGGCAGCTATATCCAAATCTGGACCTAGCTGGGACAAATTAAAGAAGGATGTCTAGTGGCCTAACAGAACTCACTGTCCTGATTTTCAACAAAATCGGATAATAAATGTGGCTGTTATAGGCCTAAGACCCTAAATCGGAGGATCGGTCTATATGGCAGCTATATCCAAATTTAGACCGATCTGGGCCAAATTAACGAAGGATGTCGATGGGCCTAACACAACTCGCTGTCTTAAATATCATCAAAATCGGATAATAAATGTGGCTTTTATAGGCCAAAGACCCTAAATCGGCGGATCGGTCTATATGCGGGCCATATGAAGATATAGTCCGATATAGCCCCTCATCGAACTTAACCTGCCTATGGACAAAAAAGAAACTATGCAAAGTTTCAGCTCAATATCCCTATTTTTAAAGACTGTAACGCGATTCCAACAGACAGTCGGACTGAAGGAAGGACATATTTCTCTTTCCGATTATAGTCCGATTCGGACCATAAATGAATTGCATGCTGAACATCGTAGAAGTCATTGTGTAATGTTGCAGTTCTATCGGATTAGAATAACGCCTTGTAGGGGCTCAAGATGCAAAATCGGAAGATCGGTTTATATGGAATCTGTGTCAAGCTATTTATCGATTCTGACCGTATTGGACACGTAAGTTGAAGGTCATAGGAGAAGCCGATGTACAAAATGTATGCCAAATCGGATGAGCATTGCGCCCTCCAGAGGCTTAAGAAGTCTAGATCGCAGGTCGGTTTATATGGCAGCTATACCAGGTTATGAACCGATTTTCGCCATACTTAGTAATTGGAAGTCATGACAGGTGTTTACCTGGTGCAAAATTTCAGCCAAATCGGATGAGAACTGCGCCATCTAGCGGCTCAATAACTCAAGATCCAAGATCGGTTTATATGGGAGCTATATCAGGTTAGGAACCGATTTGAACCATACTTGGCACAGTTGTTGGGTATCATAACAAAACACGTCTTGCAAAATTTCACTCCAATCGGATAGGAACTGCGCCCTCTAATGGCTCAAGAATTCAAAACCCCAGATCGGTTTATATGGCAGCTATACCTGGTTATGAACCGATTTCAACCATACTTAGCACTATCGTTGGAAGTGATGTTTTGGTATCACATGCAAAATTACAGCCAAATAGGATGAGAATTGCCCCCTCTAGAATCTTAAGAAGTCAAGACCCAAGATCGGTTTATATGGCAGCTATATCAAAACATGGACCGATTTGGCCCATTTACAATCCCAAGTGACCTACGCGGATAAAATGTATTTTTGCAAAATTTCAAGCGGTTAGCTTTACTCCTTCGATAGTTAGCATGCTTTCAACAGACAGACTGACGGATGGACGGACGGACGCATATTTCGAGGTTTTACAAACAGAATGACGAAATTAGTATACCCCCTTTCTATGGTGGAGTGTATAAAAAACTTCATTCATGTTTGTGAAACTATTTTTGTCGTGCTCACTTTTCTCTTTGAAGCTTTACTTTAAAGTCTTCTCCGCACTGATAATGCCCGGTAGCACTTGCATTGTCGATATCTGCTTTGATCGGCCATAAATTTTGGATATGTTTATAAAAACAACAAGTAAAAGCGTGCTAAGTTCGGCCGGGCCGAATCTTATATACCCTCCACCATGGATCGCATTTGTCGAGTTGTTTTCCCGGCATCTCTTCTTAGGCTAAAGAGGATATAAGAAAAGAGTTGCTCTGCTATTAAAACGATATCAAGATATGGTCCGGTTCGGACCACAATTAAGTTAAATGTTGGAGACCTGTGTAAAATTTCAGCCAATTCGTATAAGAATTGCGCCCATTGGGGCTCACGAAGTAAAATAGAGAGAACGATTTATATGGGATCTGTATCGGGCTATAGACCGATTCAGAACATAATAAACACGTTTGTTGATGGTCATGAGAGGATCCGTCGTACAAAATTTCAGGCATATCGGATAATAATTGCGACCTCTAGGGGTCAAAAAGTCAAGATTCCAGATCGGTTTATATGGCAGCTATATCAGGTTATGAACCGATTTGAACCTTATTTGACACAGTTGTTGAAAAAATAAAATACGTCATGCAAAATTTCAGCCAAATCGGATAGGAATTGCGGCTTCTAGAAGCTCAAGAAGTCAAATCCCCAGATCTGTTTATATGACAGCTATATCAGGTTATGGACCGATTTCAACCATACTTGGCACAGTTGTTGAATATCATGACGAAATACCTCGTGCAAAAACTCATTCAAATCGGATAAGGATTGTGCCCTCTAGAGGCGCAAGAAGTCAAGACCCAAGATCGGTTTATATGGCAGCTATATCAGGTTATAAACCGATTTAAACCATACTTGGCACAGTTGTTGGGTATCATAACAAAACACGTCGTGCAAATTTCCATTCCAATCGGATAAGAATTGCGCCCTCTAGAGGCTCAAGAAGTCAAGACCCAAGATCGGTTTATATGGCAGCTATATCAGGTTATGGACCGATTTCAACCATACTTGGCACAGTTATTGGATATAATAACAAAACACATAGTACAAAATTTCATTTCAATCGGATAAGAATTGCGCACTCTAGAGGCTCAAGAAGTCAAGACCCAAGATCGGTTTATATGGCAGCTATATCAGGTTATGGACCGATTTCAACCATACTTGGCACAGTTGTTGGATATCATAACAAAACACGTCGTGCAAAATTTCATTCTGATAGGATAAGAATTGCGCACGCTAAAGGCTCAAGAAGTCAAGACCCAAGATCGGTTTATATGGCAGCTATATCAGGTTATGAACCGATTTCAACCACACTTGGCATAGTTGTTGAATATCATAAGAAAACACGTTGTGCAAAATTTCATCCCAATCGGATAAGAATTGCGCACTCTAGAGGCTCAAGAAATCAAGACCCTAGATCGGTTTATATGGCAGCTATATCAAAACATGGACCGATATGACCCATTTACAATACCAACCGACCTACACTAATAAGAAGTATTTGTGCAAAATTTCAAGCAGCTGGCTTTACTCCTTCGGAAGTTAGCGTGCTTTCGACAGACAGACGGACGGACGGACGGACGGACGGACGGACGGACGGACGGACGGACGGACGGACGGACGGACGGACGGACGGACGGACGGACGGACGGACGGACGGACGGACGGACGGACGGACGGACGGACGGACGGACGGACAGACGGACGGACATGGCTAGATCGACATAAAATGTCGCGACGATCAAGAATATATATACTTTATGGGGTCTCAGACGAATATTTCGAGTAGTTACAAACAGAATGACGAAATTAGTATACCCCCCATCTTATGGTGGAGGGTATAAAAACAGCATGGATGGCAAAGGAGAAGAAATGCTCACCAAAGAACCAAAAACGAAAAAAAGGACATAAGCGCTCATCGAGACTACACGTTTTTCAATGGTCAAATGAAGCCCCAGATCGGTAGGTTGGCTAGCTAGTCGGTAGATCATACCAGCCTTATCAGTTTAGTCATTGGCGAAGTCGTTTTGAAGTTTTCCAGAAACAGGTAAAGTTTCCTCAGAGACGAAGACAAGAGGTAAACAACAAAAAGACTCACTTCAACTTACGTTGACCAAAATACACTGAGACTTTTTATGCACTGAATGAAATGGAATGGAATGGAATGGAATGAAATGAAATGAATTGAAATGGAATGGAATGGAATGAAATAAAATGAATTGAAATGGAATGGAATGGAATGAAATGGAATGAAATGAAATGGAATAAAATGGAATGAAATGAAATTAAATGAAATGGAATGAAATGGAATGAAATGGAATGAAATGGAATGAAATGGAATGAAATGAAATAAAGTGAAATGGAATGAAATGAAATGGAATGAAATGGAATGAAATGGAATGGAATGGAATGGAATGGAATGAAATGAAATGAAATGAAATGAAATGAAATGAAATGAAATGAAATGAAATGAAATGAAATGGAATGAAATGAAATGAAATGAAATGAAATGAAATGAAATGAAATGAAATGAAATGAAATAAAATGAAATAAAATAAAATGAAATGGAATGAAATGGAATGAAATGAAATGGAATGAAATGAAATGGAATGGAATGGAATGGAATGTAATGAAATGAAATGAAATGAAATGAAATGAAATGAAATGAAATGAAATGAAATGAAATGTAATGAAATGAAATGAAATGAAATGAAATGAAATGAAATGAAATGAAATGAAATGAAATGAAATGAAATGAAATGAAATGAAATGAAATGAAATGAAATGAAATGAAATGAAATGAAATGAAATGAAATGAAATGAAATGAAATGAAATGAAATGAAATGAAATGAAATGAAATGAAATGAACAGAAATGAAATGGAATGATATGGAATCAAATGGAATCAAATGGAATGAAATGAAATGGAATGAAATGAAATGAAATGGAATGAAATGGAATGAAATGGAATGAAATGGAATGAAATGGAATGAAATGGAATGAAATGGAATGAAATGGAATGAAATGGAATGAAATGGAATGAAGAGGAATGAAATGAAATGAAATGGATTGAAATGGAATGAAATTAAATGGAATGACATAGAATGAAATGAAATGGAATGAAATGAAATGAAATGGAATGAAATGAAATGAAATGAAATGAAATGAAATGGAATGAAATGAAATGGAATGAAATGGAATGAAATGGAATGAAATGGAATGGAATGGAATGGAATGGAATGAAATGAAATGAATTGAAATGGAATGAAATGGAATGAAATGAAATGGAATGAAATGAAATGGAATGAAATGGAATGAAATGAAATGGAATGAAATGAAATGGAATGAAATGGAATGAAATGGAATGAAATGGAATGAAATGGAATGAAATGAAATGAAATGAAGTGAAATGGAAAGAAATGGAATGAAATGAAATGAAGTGAAATGGAATGGAATGGAATCAAATGGAATCAAATGGAATGAAATGGAATGGAATGGAATGAAATGAAATGAAATGGAATGGAATGGAATGGAATGGAATGGAATGGAATGGAATGGAATGGAATGGAATGGAATGAAATGAAATGAAATGGAATGGAATGGAATGAAATGGAATGGAATGGAATGGAATGGAATGGAATGGAATGAAATGAAATGAAATGGAATGGAATGAAATGAAATGAAATGAAATGAAATGAAATGAAATGAAATGAAATGAAATGAAATGAAATGAAATGAAATGAAATGAAATGAAATGAAATGAAATGAAATGAAATGAAATGAAATGAAATGAAATGAAATGAAATGAAATGAAATGAAATGAAATGAAATGAAATGAAATGAAATGAAATGAAATGAAATGAAATGAAATGAAATGAAATGAAATGAAATGAAATGAAATGAAATGAAATGAAATGAAATGAAATGAAATGAAATGAAATGAAATGAAATGAAATGAAATGAAATGAAATGAAATGAAATGAAATGAAATGAAATGAAATGAAATGAAATGAAATGAAATGAAATGAAATGAAATGAAATGAAATTAAATAAAATTAAATTTCGTTTCTCCTCAGTGTACCATCTTCACCAATGACCCATACAACAAAATCAAACTTGGAAGCCCTTTTATATTTTCACTGATATCACATCACCAACGTTTTTTTTTTAGTCATTCCTTATCATATCGCGAAAAACGCAAACAAAAAGCTCAACGCCATAACCCAGACTCAGCTTGGAGAGAAGAAAACCAACCAGGTACTCATGTAGTGCGATTACCCACGACCATGGTGGAGTGCCACTGAAACAAATCAAAACTACCGAAGCCCAATGGCTAGCTGGCTGCTTGACGGTATATCCTGATGGCCACTAAAGCAGAACCAAAACGAGATGCACCGCCACTGGATGAACCCAGCAAGGGATACGGTCGACTGCTCGCTCGTCCAATCCAGTCGGCATGGCAAATGCTTATCTGTGTGTGGACAGCCACTGCCGTTGGGCAACAACAGACTCAGCAACGCCATGGCCATCCCCAGGGATCTTCAGTGAGCACAAAGAAATATTGTTATTATTTTAAAACTTTTTGTTTTTTGTTGAGCTCATGATTTTCTTTCGTTGTTTTTTTTTTTTTTTTTTTGCTATACAACAGCTACAAAATCTTTTGTTTTAAAATAAAAAGCGAACAACAAAAGGCAAATACAAAAACATTCTTCATAGGCAGCCCAACCAAAGCCTTACTGGCCCACGATAAAGACGATGATGAGCTGAGTTGAGCTGTGCTGGGATAAGGTTGCAGCATGGCTAATATGTTTGCAATAAAACGGTAGGCAATCATCAGTTGAACATACACTTAGCTGTGGTAAGATCGTTTATATGTTTTCGCTTTGCTGACCAACAGCAGCCGTTTGGCGAAGAGCAAGACTAAGTTACTCGGCGGCAGCCGGCAGCCAGCAGCGTGGCATGGCAAATATGGAGACACCAGCAGCACCATGTATCGTTACAATAATGCCGCAAGCATTATTTGAATGAAGTGCATCATTGAATTGTGTCGATGTCGATGTTTTCCTTCTTTTTTTCCAGTGCAATCGTTGCTGTACCACATATTTCGAGGATGTCGAAAATGCACTGTGGTAAAGGACAGAGCATATAAAATTTCACATTATACGACGCTTGAAAATTGCAGGATACAAACACAAAATGAAACTCAACATTAAAATTCTAAATGTAAAACTTGAAAAAGTTTTGAAAAACAGTAATATTTTTAGTAGAAATTTTAATTTATAAAAAAAATGGCATAAATGAAATATTTAAAAAGTAAAAAGGCGTTAAGTTCGGCCAGGCCGAACTTTGGATACCCACCACATCGGGTATATATGAAAACCACCTTTCATCAAAATCCGGTGCAAAAAGCATACCTTATGCCCCATAGCAGCTATATAGACATATGATCCGACTTAAACCAAATACTTATAAGCACAAGTCAGTATTCAATTGAGCCTTCTATAGGGCCAAGACTTTAAATCGAGATATCGGTCTACATGGCGGCTATATCCAAATCTGGACCGATTTGGGCCAAGTTACAGAAAAATTTAGAAGAGCCTAACACAAAGCACTGGCCCAAATTTTGGCGAAATCCGACAGTAAATGCGCTTTTTATGGCCCCAAAGCCTGAAATCGAGAGATCGGTCTATTTAGCAGCTATATCCAAATCTGGACCGATCTGGGCCATATTAAGGAAGGACGTTGAAGAGACTAACACAACTCACTGTCTCAAATTTCAGCGACATCGGACAATAAATGCGCCTTTTAAGGGCCCAAAACCATTAATCAAAAGATCGGTCTATATGGCAGCTATATCCAAATCTGGACCGATCTGAACCAAATTTGAGAAGGACGTCAAAGGACGCGAAATCCGACAGTAAATGCGCTTTTTATGGCCCCAAAGTCTGAAATCGAGAGATCGGTCTATATAGCAGCTATATCCAAATCTGGACCGATCTGGGCCATATTAAGGAAGGACGTTGAAGAGACTAACACAACTCACTGTCTCAAATTTCGGCAAAATCGGATAATAAATGTGGCTTTTATGGGCCCAAAACCATAAATCGGAGGATCTGTCTATATGGCAGCTATAACCAAATCTGAACCGATCTAAGCCAAACTGAAGAAGAATGTCGGGGGGCCTAACACAACTCACTGTTTCAACTTTCAGCGACATCGGACAATAAATGCGCTATTTTTGGGCCCAAAAACTTTAAATCGAGATATCGGTCTATATGGCAGCTATATCCAAATCTGAACCAAATTGACGAAAGATGTCGAAGGGCTCAACGCAACTCACTGTCCTAAATTTTAGCAAAATCGAATAATAAATGTGGCTTTTATGGGCCTATGACCCTAAATCGGAGGATCGGTCTATATGGCAGCTATATCTGAATCTGAACCGATCTGAGCCAATTTAAAGAGGGATGTCGAAGGGCCTAACACAACTCATTGCCACAAATTTTGGCAAAATCGAGCAATAAATGAGCCTTTTATGGGAGCAAGACCTTAAATCGAGAGATCGGTCTATATGGCAGCTATATCCAAATCTGGACCGATCTGAGCCAAATTGAAGAAGTATGTCGAGGGGTCTAACACAATTCAATGGCCTAAATTTCAGCAAAATCGGATAATAAATGTGGCTTTAATGGGCCTAAAACCCTAAATCGGAGGATCTGTTTATATGGCAGCTATAACCAAATCTGAACCGATCTGGGCCAAATTAAAGAGAGATGTCGAAAGGCCTAACACAACTCACTGTCCCAAATTTTAGCAAAATCAGATAATAAATGTGGCTTTTATTGGCCTATGACCCTAAATCGGAGGATCGGTCTATATGGCAGCTATATCTGAATCTGAACCGCTCTGAGCCAATTTAAAGAGGGATGTCTAGGGGTCTAACACAACTCACTGTCCCAAATTTCAGCATAATCGGATAATAATTATGGCTTTTATGGGTCTGAGACCCTAAATCGGCCGATCGGTCTATATGGCAGCTATATCCAAATCTGAACCGATCTAGGCAAAATTGGCGAAGGACGTCTAGGGGTCTAACATTACCCACTTTCCCAAATTTCAGCAAAATCGTATAATAAATGTGGCTTTTATGGAGCTAAAACCCTAAATCGGCGGATCGGTCTATATGGGGACTATATCAAGATATAGTCCGATATAGCCCATCTTCGAACTTTGACCTGCTTATGGACAAAAAAAGATTCTGTGCAAAGTTTCAGCCCAATATCTCTATTTTTAAAGACTGTAGCGTGATTTCAACAGACAGACGGACGGACATGTCTAGATCGTCTTAGATTTTTACGCTGATCAAGAATATATACACCTTATAGGGTCGGAAATGGATTTTTCGATGTGTTGCAAACGGAATGACAAAATGAATATACCCCCATCCTTCGGTGGTCGGTATAAAAATGAATATACCCCCATCCTGAATATACCCTAAAAATATAAATTAGGGATTCCATGCTACTTTCAAAATCCTTAAATGTTTTGCATGTTACGTCCCTAAGATGGTCCATGTCTGATAGGTGGGGACACAACCTGAGTACCGGTGTCTTTTTGCAACGAAAGCCGGGCAATGACTTGGGAAATCCAACGTCTCATCATCTTTCCCACATGCTATCACTTGCCGTACCGATTTCGCATAAGTGAGCTCCTAGGCCTATGCTATACTAGTAGTCCGAAAGTTATACTGACCTCCTTCTTATTGCCTTTCAATAATAGCCTTGTCCTCTCACGATCCGGATCTCCCCGTAGGATTTTCGCCGTTCCACCAATGTTCCCCAGTGTAACATGCGCGTTCGTCGCCCACGCCCTTAAATCGGGTTAACCAAGTTTATTGATGGCAGTCCTCTCAGTCCTTCACTGCCAAATCGTCTGCCCTTTGGTTTCCCCTTACTCCGCTATGACCCGGCAACCAAACGATGCGGATTGTGCCATCCTCAGAGAAGGCATTAATAATTCTTCTTAGACTGCAAGACTGTTCGTGACTTTTCCGTCCTGGTTGTTCCTGACGGCCAGTTTACTGACGGTAAAGATGTTCGCACTTGACGTTCTCGCGTTAATACTCAATTGAGATCCCCAGGTCCATTCTGTGCTCTAGCTTTGGTCCATCTGTATAGCATGAATAGCATGATTCTACCGCGATGGTACGACCTGCACCTACCCTCTATCCATTCTACCATTCCACACACTTAATCTGTATGTCGATGGGTCGGATATCCAGAATAGTCACCAGTGCCTAAGTGGGCGTGATCTTCATTGCATTGTAAATGGGCCACATCGGTCTACATTTTAATATAGCTGCCATATAAACTGATTTTGGATCTTGACTTCATGAGCCACTAGATGGCGCGGTTCTTATCGGATTTGGCTGAAATTTTGCACGAGGTCTTTTGTTATAACTTCCAACAAGTGTTCCACGTTGATTGAAATCGGTTCATAACCTGATATTGGTGTCATATAAACCGACCTGGGGTCTTGACTTCTTTAGCCTCTAGAGGGCGCAATTTATATCCGATTTGGTTGAAAATTGGCATGAGATGTTTTGTTATGACTTCCAGCAACTGTGCCAAGTATGGTTTAAATCCGTCGATAACCTGATATAGCTGCCATATAAACCCATCTTGGGTCTTGACTTCTTTAGCCTCTAGAGGGCGCAATTGTGATCCGATTTGGCTGAAATTTTCCACGAGGTGTTTCGTTATGAGTTCCAACAAGTGTGCTACGTATGGTTGAAATCGGTTCTTAACCTGATATAGCTGCCATATTAACCGATCTGGAATCTTGACTCCTTTAGCCTTTAGAGGGCGCAATTCATATCCGATTTAGCTGAAATTTTGCACGAGGTGTTTTGTTATGACTTCCAGCAACTGTGTCAAGTAAGGTTTAAATCCGTCTATAACCTGATATTGCTGTCTTATAAACCGATTTGGGATCTTGACTTTTTCAGCCTCTAGAGGGCGCAATTATTATCCGATTTGGCTGAAATTTTTTACAACGATTTCTCCCATGACCTTTAACATACGTATCAAATATCGGTCTATAGCCTGAAATAGCACAACAAAGATACCGGAAAAAGTACTCGGCAAATTTGATCCATGGTGGAGGGTATATAAGATTCGGCCTGGCCGAACTTTGCACGCTTTTACTTGTAAAGTGTAAGAAAAGAAGAATGAATGAAAATGGGTTTTTTTTTTGAAAACCCCATATTGCCTTCTGATCCACTGTAGCATCATTGATTGTGTCTGAAGTTCATGAAGTATTATTTACTTATGGTTGGTTGGAAAACTCATGTTAAGGCATTGGTTGCGTTAGCACTTGTATGAGCTATGTACTCGTCACAATGCCATTGCCAATATGCAACCAACCTCCACCTTCAACTCACAACCTCTGTACCAAACTGTGGATAACCACGAGGCATTTTTTCCCTCTCTCTCACCTTGCACCAAAGGCTAAAAAAGTTGAATGTTTGACTTGTCAGCCATAAATAATACACCAAGATTGTGTGGGGCGTTTACCCGATCGAATTGTAATTCATTACTGCTGCAAGTAAACGCAGTCAGTACCACCCCCTCTGAAGTTGCAGTGGTACAATTGCAATCATCACCATCATCGACATCATCATTGTCATCATCTCCATTGGGGAGTAGACAATAAAACATCCTTAAGCCATTAGCAATTCGAGTTGGAAAATAACATCCTCATCATGGTTCATTGGAGAGATGGACTTAAGGATCTTGGGTAAGTTGAAGAAATCTCAGACCCCCACCCCCCCTATTTTTATAGGGAAGATGATTATTGGAAATGATTTGAGAGTCATAACCATAGCAAAGTCCATATTACAATCAACAGTTGTTTTCTTCCTAAAAAAGAAAAAATCATATGAAGACATCACCCACAAACAGTGTTCCCATTGATCCGTAAACCGATCCTTAATGCAATGCTTTCCTCATTATGTCTGGTTTATCCAATTTTCGAGAGGAGAGTTTCAGTGAAGGTTCAGGTGGCACTGGCTCTTAATTAAATACTGAGTGCCACAGATACTCGAGATAACAAGGCGAATTATTGGCGCCTTCAAATAACCAATGGCCAACATCAGCGTTTGTTCCCTGGTTAGGGGCGGCTGGTTAGGGGCAACGGATCTTGGAGCAAGGGGGCCGCGACAACGAGGGATACATGAGCGACAACACCCATGATGTTAAGACGCTGGGCCAGTAATACGCCCTCGAAAAACTGTAAGAATCACTATGAGCATCAAAGGAATAGTAAAAACGGTGGTGGGTATCCGGATTTTGACCTTCGGATTTTTTGACCTTTCGAATTTTGACCTTTCACCGGATTTTGACCTTTCGGTGAAAAATCCGGTGAAAAATGCATACCTTATGCCCCATAGCAGCTATATAGACATATGATCCGATTTTGACCAAATACTAATAATCACAAGTCATTGTTCAATTGCGCGTTTAATGGGGCCAAGAATTTAAATAGAGATATTGGTCTATATGACAGCTATATCCAAATCTGGACCGATTTGGGCAAGTTTCAGAAAAATGTCGAAGAGCCTAACAGAACTCACTGTCCTAAATTTTGGCAAAATCAGACAATAAATGCGCCTTTTATGGGCCCAAAACCTTAAATCGAGAGATCGGTCTATATGACAGCTATATCCAAATCTGGACCGATCTGTTCCATATTGCAGAAGTATATCGAGGAGGTTAACCTAACTCACTGTCCCAAATTTCGGCTACATCGGACAATAAATGCGTGTATTATGGGCCCAAAACCTTAAATCGAAGGATCGGTCTATATGGCAGCTATATTCAAATCTGGACCGATCTGGGCCATATTGCAGAAGTATATCGAGGAGGTTAGCCTAACTCACTGTCCCAAATTTCGGCGACATCGGACAATAAATGCGTGTATTATGGGCCCAAAACCTTAAATCGAAGGATCGGTCTATATGGCAGCTATATTCAAATCTGGACCGATCTGGACCATATTGAAGAAGGATGTCGAAGGGCCCAACACAAACAATTTCGGATCGGACAATAAATGCGCCTTCTATGGAACCAAAACTTTATATCTAGAGATCGGTCTATATGGCAGCTATATCCAAATCTGGACCCATCTGAGCCAAATTGATGAAGGATGTCGAAGAGCCTAACACAACTCACTGTCCCAAATTTGGGCGACATCGGACAATAAATGCGCCATTTATGGCCCCAGAACCTTAAATCGAGAGATCGGTCTATATGACAGCTATATTCAAATCTGGACCAATCTGGGCCATATTGCAGAAGTATATCGAGGAGGTTAGCCTAACTCACTGTCCCAAATTTCGGCGACATTGGACAATAAATGCGTGTATTATGGGCCCAAATCCTTAAATCGAAGGATCGGTCTACATTACATTACATTAAAATCTACTCGATTCATTCGAACCCACTCAGAAATGGCCAGCAAATCCTGGCAGAGTGTATCGTCCATAACCCTCCTCTTGTCCTCAATCTCTCGAAGACTTGGCCTATGGTCGAATGAGTACGAATGACAGAGGTTACTGTCATCCCCAAATGAGTAGATCGGATTCCAAGTCTGACCCAACAGATCGATGATGAAAATTAGAAAAAGAGAAGAGAAGGGTACACCTGCGGTCAATTTGTGCTCATTGGATGAGAACCCATCTACAACGACTGGAATAGAGAAAGCTCGAAATAAATCGAACGAAGCCATTACCACGAAATGCGACAAGCTTTGATGGCAGTCCACCGTGCCAGATATCCAGAGCCACAAACTTACTCTCACCAAACTGGTTGATTGAGCGACTCCAACGTTCCGACAGAAGTGCCATGAGGTCACAAGTAGAGCGATTTCTGCGATACCCATACTGTTGATCGCTAAGAAGGCCATTGGACTCTAAATACCTCACAAGATGGTAATTAAGCATGCTATCCATGACCTTGGAGAGAGCGGAGCATATCGCAATTGGCCGATAATAGTCCAGTCGACATCTCAGTTCAGTTTGGCTGAGACTAGTCCAGATTTGGATATAGCTGCCATATAGACCGATCTCTCGATTTAAGGATTTGGGGCCATAAAAGGCGCATTTATTGTCCAATGTCGCTGAAATTTAGGACAGTGAGTTGTGTTGGGTCCCTCGACATACTTCTGCAATATGGCACAGATCGGTCCAGATTTGGATATAGCTGCCATATAGACCGATCTCTCGATTTAAGTTTTTGGGCCCATAAAAAGCGCACTTATTGTCCGATGTCGCCGAAATTTGGAGCAGAGAGTTAAGTTACGCTCTTCGACATACTTCTGCAATATGGCACAGATCGGTCCAGATTTGGATATAGCTGCCATATAGACCGATCTCTCGATTTATGGTTTTGGCCCCATAAAAGGCGCATTTACTGTCCAATGTCGCCGAAATTTGGGACAGTGAGTTGAGTTGGGCCCTTCGGCATTCTTCTTCAATTTGGCTCAGATTGGTCCAGATTTTCATATAGCTGCCATATAGACCGATCTCTCGGTTTAAGGTTTTGGGCCCATAAAAGGGGCATTTATTGTCTGATCGCTCCAAAATTTGGGACATTGAGTTGTGTTGGGCTCTTCGACATTTTTCTGAAACTTGACACAAATCGGTCCAGATTTGGATATAGCTGTCATATAGACCGATATTTCGATTTAAAGTCTTAGCCCCATAAAAGGCGCAATTAAACAATGACTTGTACAATACTTATAAGTATTTGGTCTAAATCGGATCATATTTCTATATAGCTGCTATGGGGCATAAGGTATGCATTTTTCATCGGATTTTGACGAAAGTTGGTTTATATATATACCCGAGGTGGTGGGTAGCCATAGTTTGGCCCGGCCAAACTTAATGCCTTTTTACTTATTTTGCCTCAGAAGAGATGCCGGGAAAAGAACTCGACAAATGCCATCCATGGTGGAGGGTATATAAGATTCGGCCTGGTCGAATTTAGCATGCTTTTACTTGTTTGGTTACAAATCAAACTCCCTTTAGTTGCCTGCTAGGGGAAATTAATCTGCTTGGGGATTGTGTTATGATACAAACTCAATTTAGGATGCATTTTTAACCACTTTAGCAATATTAGCAGCTGGTGTGATTTTGGAGTGCTACTTTTTGCCCATAATATATCTTAAAATGTATTTTACTCAAAAGAACATAAATTTGGGTTAGGGACAACTTTTATAATCCACAACCTTGGTTGCTAACCACTAAACAGGGTATATAACTACTATGCTCTAGATTCTTTTTTTTTTCGAAAACAGGACTTTTAGAAATCGTTAGCCATAACAACAATTCATTTCGTTAAGATTACAAATACACGCAGGAAAATTACGACTTGTGTAATGAATTTTCTCCATCATTTACTCCAAATCCCAAAACAAAGGCTGGGCCTTAAATTTCCCCTTGAAAACGCAACAAAAACACACAATACCAGGGAAAAAAGAACAAAACGCAAAACAGAAATTGTTACAAATCTTATTTTATTATCGGTCATTACAATAATAAAACAATTAAAGGAATTATGTCGCCATAAAAAATAAAAATCACAGTGATTTTTTTTAAGTATTTTTTTTTTTTTCTTTTTTGCAGCAGAAGGAAAACAAAAACGTAAAGCTCACTTCAAATAATGGAGCCAAATGGAGCATAAGGCGATTGTGACAATTTCAGCGTGTACAACAGCACTAAACATTCAGCGTTCATTAGAAGAGGGCAAGAAGTCCAACGAATCTCCGGGATGAGTAGAAAAGTAGAAAAAAATTGCTACAATTGTTAATAAACCATAAAAACGCGACACACAAAAAAAAGCACAAGACGACAAACCCCACGACTTGCAAAGCGATTATGAATGAGAGAAAGGACAACAACAGGACATTTAAACGATTTAAAAGTTAAATGGTGCGAATGCAGGCAACTACGGTTTCAAACATTTCGATGGGGTTTCATGGGCCACCCACCATCAGGGTTGTTTGAGAAAATCAACGTCCATTTATTGTGGCATAAGAGCAAATCGAAATAAAAACGCAATTATATCACAAGGATTGAGCAGGAACGAAAAATGATGAAGAAAATTCGAAAAAAAAAACAACAATCCGCGTAAAATAATAATGGGGAAAAATTGAAACAAATGAAGCCATATGTTTTAATAGACTTGAAATTGTTTTAAACGGATGGATTTTTATTGCAATTGACAGCAGACGACCAACCATACGCTTGAAATTGCTTTGAGAGTGTTCAGGCAAAGTTGAGTCAACTTTTTATACCCTAAACTATGCGTCCTAGAGGAAAATGGGCCTTAGTTCGTGACTCCATCAAAAAAATTCTGAATTTCAAAGAAAATCCATTAAAAATCGAAATTTCACTTGGAAAACTTAAAATGGCTGTATCTCCTAAACTATGCGTCCTAAAAAAAATGGGCCTTAATTCGTGACTCCATCAAAAAATTTTGAATTTCATCGAAAATCGATTAAAAATCGAAATTTCACTGGGAAAACTTAAAAAGAAAATCCATTAAAAATCTAAATTTCACTTGGAAAACTTAAAATGGCTGTATCTCCTTAACTATGCGTCCTAGAGGGAAATGGGCCTTAATTCGTGACTCCTTGCAAAAATTCAGAATTTCATCGAAAATCCATTACAAATCGAAATTTAACTTGGAAAACTTAAAATGGCTGTATCACCTAAACTAGGCGTCCTAGAGGTAAATGGGCCTTAATTCGTGACTCCATCAAAAAATTTAGAATTTCATTGAAAGTAGAAATTTGACTTGGAAATCTTAAAATGGCTGTATCTCCTAAACTATGCGTTCTAGAGGGAAATGGGCCTTAATTCGTGACTCCATCAAAAAAATTCTGAATTTCATCGAAAATCCATTAAAAATCGAAATTTCACTTGGAAAACTTAAAATGGCTGTATCTCCTAAACTATGCGTCCTAGAGGGAAATGGGCCTTAATTCGTGACCCCATCAAAAAAATCTGAATTTCATCAAAAATCCATTAAAAATCGAAATTGCACTTGGAAAACTTAAAATGGCTGTATCTCCTAAACTATGCGTCCTAGAGGGAAATGGGCCTTAGTTCGTGACTCCATCAAAAATCCATTACAAATCGAAATTTCGCTTGGAAAACTTAAAATGGCTGTATCTCCTAAACTATGCGTCCTAGAGGGAAATGGGCCTTAACTCGGGACTCCTTAAAAAAATTTTAAATTTCATCGAAAAACCATTACAAATCGAAATTTCACTTGAAAAACTTAAAATGGCTGTATCTCCCAAACTATGCGTCCTAGAGGGAAATGGGCCTTAATTCGTGACTGCATACAAAAATTTCAGAATTTCAAAGAAAATCCATTGCAAATCGAATTTTCAGTTGGAAAACTTAAAATGGCTGTATCTCCTAAACTATGCGTCCTAGAGGGAAATAGGCCTTAAATCTTGACTCCATCAAAAAATTCTAAATTTCATCGAAAATTCATTAAAAATCGAAATTTCAGTTGGAAAACTTAAAATGGCTGTATCTCCTAAAATAAGCGTCCAAGAAGGAAATGGGCCTTCATTCGTGACTCCATCAAAAAAATTCTGAATTTCAAAGAAAATCCATTAAAAATCGAAATTTCACTTGGAAAACTTAAAATGGCTGTATCTCCTTAACTATGCGTCCTAGAGGGAAATGGGCCTTAATTCGTGGCTCCTTGCAAAAATTCAGAATTTCAAAGAAAATCCATTAAAAATCGAAATTTCAGTTGGAAAATTTAAAATGGCTGTATCTCCTTAACTATGCGTCCTAGAGGGAAATGGGCCTTAAATTGTGACTCCTTGCAAAAAATTCTAAATTTCATCGAATATCCATTACAAATCGAAATTTCAGTTTGAAAATTTAAAATGCCTGTATCTCCTTAACTATGCATCCAGAGGGAAATGGGCCTTAATTCATGACTCCTTGCAAAAAATTCAGTATTTCATCGAAAATCCATTACAAATCGAAACTTCACTAAGAAAACTTAAAATGGCTGTATCTCCTTAACTATGCGTCCTAGAGGGAAATGGGCCTTAAATTGTGACTCCTTGCAAAAATTCAGAATTTCTTTGAAAATCCATTACAAATCGAAATTTCACTTGGAAAACTTAAAATGGCTGTACTTCCTAAACTACGGGTCTTGGAAAACTTAAAATGACTGTATCTCCCAAACTATTCGTCCTAGAGGGAAATGGGCCTTAATTCGTGACTCCTTGCAAAAATTCAGAATTTCGTCGAAAATCCATTACAAATCGAAATTTCACTGTGCCAAGTGAATGACAATGAGGCACGCCCTAATATATGGCACTGATCAATCGCGATGGCGATGCTTAGAGGCACGAGGGCACCATTATAGGTTTGCGGCAGTAAGGAACTCTTAGATCACTTAACTCATCAAGTCTGCATTGCTTCTGACTTCGTGGTTGACTATCTCGACACTTTACGCTTTCCCGCAACAAGTCAAATATCTCACCTGTTTCATCCCTCCTTTGGTGATATAGCCAAGTAATGGAGCATCCTTAGTATCAATCTATAGATCTATGGCACGATCCCCTAGGGGGAAATGGGCCTTAATTCGTGACTCCATCAAAAAAATTCGGAATTTCATCGAAAATCCATTAAAAATCGAAATTTCAGTTGGAAAATTTAAAATGGCTGTATCTCCTTAACTATGCATCCTAGAGGGATATGGGCCTTAATTCGTGACTTCATCAAAAAAATTCCGAATTTTATCGAAAATCCATTACAAACCGAAATTTCACTTGGAAAACCTAAAATGGCTGTATATCCTAAACTATGCGTCCTAAGAGGAAATGGGCCTTAATCTTGACTCTATCAAAAAATTCTGAATTTCATCGAAAATCTAATAAAAATCCAAATTTCACTTGGAAAACTTAAAATGGCTGTATCTCCTTAACTATGCGTCTTAGAGGGAAATGGGCCCTAATTCGTGACTCCATCAAAAAATTTAGAATTTAATCGAAAATCGATTAAACATCGAAATTTAGCTTGGAAAACTTAAAATGGCTGTATCTCCTAAAATACGCGTCCTAGAGGGAAATGGGCCTTAATTCGTGACTCTATCAAAAAATTCTGAATTTCAGCAAAAATCCATTAAAAATCGAAATTTCGCTTGGAAAATTTAAAATGGCTGTATCTCCTAAACTATGCGTCCTAGAGGAAAATGGGCCTTAATTCGTGACTCCTTGCAAAAATTCAGAATTTCAAAGAAAATCCATTAAAAATCGAAATTTCAGTTGGAAAATTTAAAATGGCTGTATCTCCTTAACTATGCATCCTAGAGGGAAATGGGCCTTAAATTGTGACTCCTTGCAAAAATTCAGAATTTCATTGAAAATCCATGACAAATCGAAATTTCACTTGGAAAACTTAAAATGGCTGTACTTCCTAAACTACGGGTCTTGGAAAACTTAAAATGCAAAAATTCAGAATATCGTCGAAAATCCATTACAAATCGTAATTTCACTGTGCCAAGTGAATGACAATGAGGCACGCCCTAATATATGGCACTGTTCACTCGCGATGGCGATGCTTAGAGGCAAGAGGGCACCATGATAGGTTTGAGGCAGTAAGGAACTCTTAGATCACTTAACTCATCAAGTCTGCATGGCTTCTGACTCCTTGGCTGACTGTCTTGACACTTTACGCTTTCCGGCAACAAATCAAATATCTCACCTGTTTCACCCCTCCTTTGGTGATATAGCCAAGTAATGGAGCATCCTTAGTATCCACCTATATATCTATGACACGTTCCAAGGTCCAGAAAGGATTCAAGTGACTTCAGGAGCCTCTCGGGGTTCTAAATTTGGGCCAGCCCGTTGTTTGTTTGTTTGTTCCGTATAGACTCAAAAACGGCTGAACCGATTACCTTGAAATTTTCACAGATTGTGTAGGTTGGTCTGAAAGAAAACATCGGCTATATAATGTTTCGATATCGAGAGGGGGGAGGACCCTCCCCTTACCCCAAAAGTACAACCCAAAAATAAAATTGAACCGATCGGGACAATATGCGATTCAAATGAAAGGTATTCAAAAATAGAGTACGAATTTCGTAATAAAAGATGAGTCCAAGTGCATGAGGGGCCGCCCCAACCCCAAAACCCCTTTAAATAGGTTTATTTGACTATCATGGCAATATGGGACTCAAATGAATGGTATTCGGGAGAAGATTACAAATATGGTCAGTAAGTAGGAATAGGCTTATAATTTACTGACAATGGAAGGGAGCGGACCCTCCACCTTTACCCCAAAAACACCACTGAAAATTAAAAGTGGACCGATAAGGACAATATGGGTATCAAATGAAAAGTATAGGGGAGTAGATAATGAATCTGACCTACAAATTCATGACAAAGTATAGGGGGTCACCCCACCCTCACAAAAACGCTCAAAATGGGCACATTAGTCAATCACGGATATATGGGAGTCGGTTCGTTTGTTCCATATAAACTGAAAAACGGTAGTACAGATTTTCTCGAAATTTTCGCATATTGTGTGGGTTGGTCGGGAAGGAAACATAGGCTATATAATTTTTCGGTATCAGAAGGGGGACGGACCCTCCCCCTTATGCCAAAAACACCACCCAAAATCAAAAGAGGACAGTTTGGGACAATATAGGTATCAAATGAAAGGTATTGGAGAGTAGAATACGAATATGGTATTCAAGGTATGGTAAGTACCCATGGGGCCTCCCGGACCCCAAAACTCCCCCAAACAGACATATTGGACTTTAATTTCAATATGGGGCTCAAATGAAAGGTATTCGGGAGACGATTTCGAATCTGGCATACAAAATCAGATCGAAGTATAGGGGGTTATGCCACCCCTCAAAATCCCCATTAGACCCATTATGACTATACATGATACTTGGCTGCACCGATTTTCTTAAAATTTTCATAGATTGTGTTCGTTTGTCTGGAAGGAAACATAGGCTATGTAATTTTTAGTATAATCTCGTTGCGCTCATAGTCACCCGGTTCATGGCATCTGTAAGTGAGTCGTTCTCATTGAGTATGTTAGCTATGTACGTAGTGGGGAAAGTATGTAACCTGTTAGCTATCTCTTAGCCAACATTTGGCCATCTACCGATAGACATTCCTTTGGAATGTTAATTAAGATTTCAGAAAGAAAGAACATTTCCAGTGATTGCTTAAATGGTACCCCAGCCCTCATTAGTTTGCCAAACGTAGAAAAGTCAACTGGCCAGTTATTTCTGAAGCTGCAACAGTGATGGTGGTCCAGCATTCATTTGGGCATGGAACAAATTCTTAAGTCATATTTTTCAACTTTCGCTGTTCTCGAAACCAATTTTCTAAACAATCAGTCATCGAATGGAAATGAGCTGCAATCTATCATCAGACATGGAGCAGACAGAAGAGCTCTCGTGTGTGTGCACAGAGGTCTGGCTCTGAAGAACTTGAATGCGACAGCGAAATGAGTGAATGAAGCAATGAATGAATGAATGGAGGAATCGCATTTGTATTCACATTTATTGGCCTAATGACATGGAGACCAAACCTTAACTAAATGAACAAGAAATTTAAATGAACAAAATCAACAACAACAACAGCGATAGTAACAAATTAAACATCATAAAAATTATGAATAAATTGAAAATGCTTAAACGCTTCCACAACAACAACAACAAATGAATATAAGCAGCAGCGGCAAATGTCAGACCCAGACATCAGTCATCGATCTCGAATGAGAAGAGTACGGATGGACGGACAAAATACTGGAATAAGTAGCTTTGCTCGCCGATCTTAGAAGCATTTCCATTAAAGCCCATCATGGTGGGTCATCATCATCAACAACTTCCATTCATGCTGTTTGGCTGTGAAGAGCAAAAACTAACTGTGCTCCCAAAGAGAGTGAGTCACATATCCCAAAAAAAAAAAAAAAAAAAACGTCGGCGACCGCATGGTATGGAACTACGATGACAGCACTCATCAGCTCTTCATTTATTCAAATAAATTAAGCGAGTAAGCGTGGCGCCACTGTCATCACTTGTCTCTGCTTCGCTATCCCCCTATACTCCTGCTCATCAGACCGCAGCTCATCACTACGAAAGTCGACGTCAGTGAACAGAATTTGGCTTTTTTGTCGACAAAATTTTGCATATTCACCATTTAGAGGCATGAGTTTTAGATTTGATTCTAGTTTTTGTTGTTTTTTTGCATATAGTAAATGATTAACTCACACTCACACACAAAAACCTCAAACAAAGTATTTGAAATCAAAATTTTATAAATTTTTTGCATATTCAGCAACTCAGCCAAAACAATTAGCCAACCACGTTGTACAACACGATTGAATGTTGGCGATTAGAGCCCAGATACCAACCAACATCTGATGAAGATAGTGGAGAACCTATGATCCTCATTCGGTTTTTGCTTTTAAATGTTCATTGGGTCCATTGCGTTCATTAAGCAAGAAATGGGCTAAACTAGCGTACAGACAACAAATTTGCCCATGAACATTCCGTTAAGGAACTGGGGCAAACTTCTTACACATCAATGGGCTACACTCTCATACATACCTACTAAATATGGCAGAAGATTTGTCCCATTAGCCGAACATGGAATAGTGCTGCAAGCGTCTTGATCTTCTGCGCTCCTTCTAAAATCTCTGACATTGAGTTTCGAGGTGTATCTCACCACTTGATCTTTCCATCAGGCTTTTGGTCTTCCCGGTTTGAGGGTACCAATGTGATTGCCTTCAAAAGACTTCTTTGTTGAGGCAACATAACCGTCATACTGCTCATATTGCTCTTAGTTCATACAATGCCCATATTCTTCATTAAGGCAAACTGGCTCAAAACGTTTTACAAAGGATTTTTCTCACAAACACTCCAAGTACTACCTCATCTGCTTTCGCAAGTACCTATACTTCGTAGCAATACAACAGCACGGGTAGCATCAGTGTCTTGTATGGAGTAATTTTCGTCTGTCGAGAGGTGACTTTGCTCCCCAGCTGCTTGTTCCAAGTAGCATCTGTTAGGCAGTATCATCCATCGTTTTATTTCAAAACTGGTGTCATATGTATCGGTTAAGGCGCTGCCGAGGTATATAAAGTTGCTGACCAACCAAAGATGTAGCTCCCAACTTTTTATACCCACCACCATTTTGTCATTCCGTTTGCAACACATCGAAATGCGTGATCAGCGTAAAAATTTAAGAAGATCTAGCCATGTCCATATGTCTGTCTGTCTGCTGAAATCACGCTACAGTCTTTAACAAGTAAAAGCGTGCAAAGTTCGGCCGGGCCGAACTTGCCCAAAAAGTAATTGCCGATTTTTCATATAGTCGGCGTTGACAAATTTTTTCACAGCTTGTGACTCTGTAATTGAATTCTATCTTCTGTCAGTTATCGGCTGTGACTTTTAGCTTGCTTTAGAAAAAAAAAAGTGCAAAACAAGTAAAAGCGTGCTAAGTTCGGCCGGGCCGAATCTTATATACCCTCCACCATGGATCGCATTTGTCGAGATCTTTTCCCGGCATCTCTTCTTAGGCAAAAAAGGATATAAGAAAAGAGTTGCTCTGCTATTAAAACGATATCAAGATATGGTCCGGTTCGGACCACAATTAAATTATATGTTGGAGACCTGTATAAAATTTCAGCCAATTCGTATAAGAATTGCGACCATTGGGGCTCACGAAGTAAAATAGAGAGAACGATTTATATGGGATCTGTATCGGGCTATTGACCGATTTAGACCATAATAAACACGTATGTTGATGGTCATAAGAGAATCCGTCTTAGAAAATTTCAGGCAAATCGGATAATAATTGCGACCTCTAGGGGTCAAGAAGTCAAGATCCCAGATCGGTTTATATGGCAGCTATATCAGGTTATGAACCGATTTGAACCTTATTGGACACAGTTGTTGAAAGTAAAAATTAAATACGTCATGCAAAATTTCAGCCAAATCGGATAGGAATTGCGCCCTCTAAAAGCTCAAGAAGTCAAATCCCCAGATCTGTTTATATGACAGCTATATCAGGTTATTGACCGATTTCAACCATACTTGGCACAGTTGTTGGATATCATAACGAAATACTTCGTGCAAAAATTCATTCAAATCGGATAAGAATTGTGCCCTCTAGAGGCTCAAGAAGTCAAGACCCAAGATCGGTTTATATGGCAGCTATATCAGGTTATGGGCCGTTTTAAATCATAATTGGCGCAGTTGTTGGATATCATAACAAAACACGCCGTGCAAAATTTCATTCCAATCGGATAAGAATTGCGCACTCTAGAGGTTCAAGAAGTCAAGACCCAAGATCGGTTTATATGGCAGCTGTATCAGGTTATGGACCGATTTGAACTATACTTGGCGCAGTTGTTGGATATCATAACAAAACGCGCCGTGCAAAATTTCATTCCAATCGGATAAGAATTGCGTACTCTAGAGGCTCAAGAATTCAAGACCCAAGATCGGTTTATATGGCAGCTATATCAAAACATGGACCGATTTGAACCATACTTGGCACAGTTGTTGGATATAATAACAAAACACGTCGTACAAAATTTCATTCTGATCAGATAAGAATTGCGCACGCTAGAGGCTCAAGAAGTCAAGACCCAAGATCGGTTTATATGGCAGCTATATCAGGTTATGGACCGATTTGAACCATACTTGGCACAGTTGTTGGATATCATAACAAAACACGTCGTGCAAAATTTCATTCCAATCGAATAAGAATTGCACACTCTAGAGGCTCAAGAAGTCAAGCCCCCAGTTTGGTTTATATGGGAGCTATATCAAAACATGGACCGATTTGGCCCATTTACAATCCCAACCGACATACACTTATAAGAAGTATTTGTGCAAAATTTCATGCGGCTAGCTTTAGCTTTCAATAGACAGACGGACGGACATGGCTAGCTCGACTTAAAATGACATGACGATCAAGACTATATATACTTTAGGGGGTCTCAGACGCATATTTCGAGATGTTACAAACAGAATGGCGAAATTAGTATACCCCCATCCTATGGTGGAGGGTATAAAAATCAATTTGTGTTTGTTTCTTCCGTAAAGACTCAAAAACGGCTGAACCGATTATATTGAAATTTTCACAGATTGTGTGGGTTGCTCTGAAGGAAACATAGTCTTTATATAATTTTTTGATATCGGAAGGGGGGCGGACCCTCCCCCTTACCCCAAAAGTACTACCCAAAAATAAAAGTGGACCGATCGGGACAATGTGCGATTCAAATGAAAGGTATTCAAGAGTAGAGTACGAATTTCATAATAAAAGTAGGGTCCAAGTACCTGGAGGGCCGCCCCAGCCCCAAAACCCCTTAAAATAGATTTATTTGACGACCATGACAATATGGGACTCAAATGAAAGGTATTCGGGAGTAGATTACGAATATGGTCAGGAAGTAGGAATAGGCTTTATAATTTATGGATAACGCGGACGCTCCACCGTTACCCCAAAAACACCAACCAAAAGCTAAAGTGGACCGATAAGAACAATATGGGTATCAAATGAAAAGTCTAGGGGAGTAGATAACGAATCTGGCATACAAATTCATGTGGAAGTATAGGGGGTCACCCAACCCCCACAAAAACGCCCAAAATGGGCACATTAGTCAATCACGGACTGATATGGGACTCGGTTTGTTTGTTCCGTAAAGACTGAAAAACGGTAGAACCGGTTTTGCTCAAAAGTTTCGCATATTGTGTAGTTTGGTCTGGAAGGGCATATATGTTATATAATTTTGTGGTATCGGAAGGGGGTAGGACCCTTCCCCTTATGCCAAAACCACAACCAAAAAACAAAAGTAAACCGATCGGGACAATATAGGTATCAAATGGAAGGTATTGGAGAGTAGAATACGAATATGGTTTTAAAATTTGGGTCTAAGTACCAATCGGGCCCCCCCAACCCCAAAACTACCCCCAACAGACATATTGGACGTTCATTTCAATATGGGGCTCAAATGAAAAGTATTCGGGAGTAGATTTCGAATCAGGCATTCAAAATGAGATCGAAGTGTAGGGGGTCACGCCACCCCTTAAAAACGCCATTAGATCCATTATGACTTTATTATACTTGGCTGAACCGATTTTCCAAAATTTTTCATAGATTGTGTACGTTTGTCTGGAGGGAAACATAGGGTTTATAATTTTTTGATGTCGGGGGGAGGCGGACCCTCCCCCTTACCCCAAAAACGGCACCCATATCCGAAAGTGGTCCGATGGGCACTATAAGGGTATCAAATGAAAGGTTTTGGAGAGCAGAAAACGAATATGGTATTAAAATTTGGGTCCAAGTACCCAACGGGAAGTGCAACACGATTTTAATATCCATATTTGAGTCGAAATATTGATGATGCCATCCCTCCCTTAATGAAAACATTACCCTTAGGAAGAACATTACCACCAGGAACCGAGAAGGAGCAAATTCTCACACATCAATGAGAGTTTTCCGATTCAAGATTCAAGTGATAAGGGACCTTTTTTAATAGATTCGAAGATGGGCTATATCGGACTATATCTTGATATAGACCTTCGATATCCTTCGTCAATTTGGCCCAGATCGGTACAGATTTGGATATAGCTGTCATATAGACCGATCCTCCGATTTAGGGTCTTAGGCCCATAAAAGGCGCATTTATTGTGCGATGTTGCCGAAATTTGGGACAGTGAGGTAGGTTAAGCCCCTTGATATTCTTCTGCATTATGTCACAAATCGGTCCAGATTTGGATATAGCTGCCATATAGACCGATCTCTCGGTTTTAGGTTTTATGGCCATAAAAAGCGCATTTATTGCCCGATGTCGCCGCAATTTGGGACAATGAGTTGTGTTAGGCCCTTCGACATCCTTCTTGTTAGACGATTTTCTCGAAACACTACATTTTGGACAATATGCTGTAAAGTGGCAGTAATGGTACGAGAATCAAAGTACCAATCATTGTATTTTTCTTTATTCCTATCATTTTCGGTAAATTTGCATCTTGAGACTCTTTTAATGTTTACGTTAAAAGCAGCATACAAGAACACATGGCGAATACTATATGCCGTCTTTATTGTTATAATAATGAGAATTATGGTGTCGTCTCTGGCTCTGGCTCCGTCTCCTTCGCATTCAGTCGTCGTTATGGTGATTTGGATGCTACTGTGCGTTTCTCATTTGACGGCTGCTGTGCTGTACGCTGGCGATGATGAACTTGAACTTGAAAATGGAAAATGATAATCATTCATTCATATACACATTCATACTTTGTGGCATTTGGCGTACGAAAAATTTCAGCTTTATGCTGTCCCTGCCCCTGCTGCTGTGGCTGCATTCAGCGTAAAGACTCTCAATGGGCAATAAATGTGCAAATCAAGTCAGCGAGACGACGCATCTCCAACGCCGTTATTTAGGCTACACTTCTTATGCGTCTGAGGCACCATCACCATCACAACAGTAGCTGACTTGGCGTCAGCATCGATGTCTCGGTGGCGGCGCTGAGTGTATTTAAATGAAAGTCGTAACTTGTAAATGGTTTATGACTTATAATTGAATAAATTTACAAAGTGTTGTTACATGAATTCCAAATGAGGAAGCCAACGCCACACAATTCAATTCAATGCCTTGACATTGCCGCATATCTGTCTGGGTCGCCCAGATCAGTGAATGGCAATGATGCTCTGGCAACAATACCATAAAATAAAGGAGGAAGATTTAATGACCGACTTTTAGTCCACAGTTTGTACATAAATTTAGTGAACAAACAAATCATGGGAGTCTATATCACTCATGGCAAATTTCAGCTGGACAATTTCAAATTTCAGGTGACAATTGAGGCTTCTAAGGCCCCAAGAAGTCAAATCCAAGGATCTTTCTATATGGGGACTATATATGAATATGAACCGAATCAGACCATACTTGGCAACGATGTTGAAAGTCAGAAAAGAAGTATTTGTGGTATATTCCAGCCAATTCAGGTGGCTTCTGAGAGCTCAAAAATTTATATCCGGGAGCTATATATGAGTTTTCCACTGATTCAGATCATATTTAGCACAGATGTTAAAAGTCAAAACATATTGTTTTTGAGCCGAATTGTATGAAAATTGGGGTTTTTGGGGGCTCAAGTAATCCAAATCCGAGCCGATATGCCCCTGGCCAATCCCCAAGGGCCAACATCGATAAGAAGTTTTGGTGCGAATTTTCAAGCCGATATCTAACACTCGAATGGTCTAATACTTGTCAATAACAAGCAAAAACGCATTAATTTCAGCCGGGCCGAACTTTGGATACCGGACACCTCATATATGTAAACCACCTTTCGTCAAAATCCGATGAAAAATCAATCAAGCGGATATCATTTCAAGCGGATATCTAACACTCGAATAGTCTAATACTTGTCAATAAAACAAGCAAAAACGCATTAAGTTCGGCCGGGCCGAACTTTTGGGCAAAGTTGCAGAAAAATTTCGAAGGGCCTAACACAACTCACTGTTCCAAATGTCGGGTACATCGGACAATAAATGCAGCTTTTATGGGCCCAAAACCTTAAATCGACAGATCGGTCTATATGGCAGCTATATACAAATCTAGACCGATCTAGACCAAATTGAAGAAGGACGTCGAGGGGCATAACACAACTCACTGTCTCAAATTTCAGCTAAATCGGACAATAAATGCGCCTTTTAAGGGCGCAAGACCTTAAATCGAGAGATCGGTCTATATGACAGCTATATCCAAATCTGGACCGATCGGGGCCAAATTGAAGAGGGATATTAAAGGCTCTAACACAACTAACTGTCCCAAATTTCAGCTAAATCGTATAATAAATGTGGCTTTTATGGCCCTAAGACCCTAAATCGGAGGATCGGTCTATATGGCAGCTATATCCAATTCTGGACCCATCGGGGCCAAATTGACGAAGGATGTCGAAGGGCCTGACACAACTCTTTGTCCCAAATTTCAGCAAAATCGGATAATAAATGTGGCTTTTATGGGTCCAAGACCCTAAATCGGAGGATCGGTCCATATGGCAGCTTTATCCAAATCTGGACCGATCTGAGCCAAATTAACAAAGAATGCCTAAGGATTCAACGCAACTCTTTGTGCAAAATTTCAGCAAAATCGGATAATAAATGTGTATTTTATGGGCCTAAGACCATAAATCGGAGGATCGGTATATATGGCAGCTATATTCAAACTTGTACCGATCTGGGCCAAATTGATGAATGATGTCGAGGAGCCCAACGCAACTCACTGTCTCAAGTTTCAGAAAAATCGGATAGTAAATGTGGCTTTTATGGGCCCAAGACCCTAAATCGAAGGATCGGTCCATATGGCAGCTATATCCAAATCTGGACCGATCTGAGCCAAATTAACGAAAAATGTCAAAGGGCTCAACGCAACTCACGGTGCAAAATTTTAGCAGAATCGGATACTAAATGTGGATTTTATGGGCATAAGACCATAAATCGGAGGATCGGTCTATATGGCAGCTATATCCAAATTTGTACCGATCTGGGCCAAATAGAAGAACGATGTCGAAGGGCCTAACACAACTCACTGTCCCAAATTTTCGCAAAATCGGATAATAAATGTGGCTTTTATGGGATTTAAACCTTTAATCTGCCGATCGGTCTTTATGGCAGCTATATCCAAATCTGGACCGATTTGGGCCAAATCGACGAAGAATATCGAGGGTCGTAACACAACTCAATGTTCCAAACTTTGGCAAAATCGGTCAATAAATGCGCCTTTTATGGGCCCAAAATCTTAAATCGGCGGATGGGTCTATATGGCAGCTATATCCAAATCTGAACCGATCAAGGCGAAATTAAAGAAATATGTCGAAGGGCCTAACACAACTCACTGTCCTAAGTTTCAGCAAAATCGGATGATAAATGTGGCTTTAATGAGCCTAAGACTCTAAATCGGAGTACCGGTCTATATGGCAGCTATATGCAAATCTGAACCAATCTGAAACAAATAAACGAAGGATGTCGAAGAGCCTAACGCAACTCATTGTCCCAAGTTTCAGCAAAATCGGATAATAAATGTAGATTTTATGGGCCCAAGACCTAAATCGGGGGATCGGTCTATATGGCAGCTATATCCAAATCTGGACCGATCAGGGCAACATTGAAGCAAAATTGAACCGATTTGAACCATACTCGGCACAGTTGTTGAATGTCATAACAAAACACGTCGTGCAAAATTTCATTCCAATCGGATAAGAATTGCGCACTCTAGAGGCTCAAGAAGTCAAGTCCCAGATCTGTTTATATGGCACCTATATCAGGTTATGAACCGATTTGAATCATACTTGACATAATTGTTGGATATCATAACAAAATACTTCGTGCAAAATTTCAGTCCAATCGGATAAGAATTGCGCCCTCTGGAGTCTCAAGAAGTCAAGACCCAATATCGGTTTATATGGCAGCTATATCAGGTTATGATCCGATTTGAACCATACTCGGCACAGTTGTTGAATATCATAACAAAACACGTCGTGCAAAATTTCATTGCAATCGAATAAGAATTGTGCACTCTAGAGGCTCAAGAAGTCAAGACCCAAGATCGGTTTATAT